>NW_006408976.1:191534-228240 GCF_000296735.1 Chrysochloris asiatica
AAAAAAAACTATGGAACGAATCAACAGAACAAGAAGCTGGTTCTGTGAAATAATTAATAAAATCAACAAACCATTGGCAAACCTAACAAAAGAAAACAGGGAGAAGACACTAATATCACACATAAGAAATCACATGGGTGATGTCACAACAGAACCAGTAAAAATAAAAAGATAATAACAGAATATTTTGAAGAGTTGTACTCCAATAAATTTGAAAACCTAGAGAAGATGGATAGATTTTTAGAAAAGCATGACCTACCTAAACTCACAGAGAGTGAAGTAGAAAACCTGAACAGACCTATAACAAAGGAAGAAATTGACCAGGTCATCAAAAAACTCCCAACCAAAAAAAAGCCAGGTCAAGATGGCTTCACTGGTGAGTTCTACCAAACATTCAGGGAAGAGCTGTCACCAATTCTACTCAAATTATTCCAGATTATAGAACAGAGGGAAAACTCCCTAATACCTTCTATGAAGCAAGCATAACCCTCATACCAAAATCAGGGAAGGACAACAATAAGAAGGAAAATTATACACCAATATTCCTCATGAACATAGACGTAAAAATTCTCAACAAAATCCTAGCCATCAGAATTCAACCACACATCAAAAAAATAATACATCATGACCAAGTGGGATTCATACCAGTGATACAAGCATGGTTCAACATCAGAAAAACAATCAATGCAATTCACCATTTAAATAAGGAAAAAAGAAAAGAACCACATGTTCTTATTGATTGATGCAGAAAAGGTATTTGACAAAATTCAACATCCATTCCTGCTAAAAACACTCAACAAAGTAGGAATTGAAGGGAAATTCCTCAACATAATTAAGATCATATATACAAAACCAACAAGGAGCTCTGTTAGTGTAGTGGTTACGAATCAGGCTGCGAACCACAAGGTCAGCAGTTCGAAACAACCAGCTGTTCCATGGGAGAAAGATAAGGCTTTCTGCTCCCGTAAAGATTTACAGCCTAGGAAACCCTGTACAGGGTCGCTATGAGTTGGAACCGACTCCACGGCACATAACAACAACAAATACAAAACCAACAGCCTATATTACTTTCAATGGAGAGAAACTGAAAGCCTTCCCCTTGTGAAGAGGTACCAGACAAGGATGACCTTTATTACCACTCCTATTCAATATTGTTTAGGAAGCCTTAGCTAGAGCTATATGACAAAATAGGGAAATTAAAGGCATCCAAATTGGCAAAGAGAAAATAAAACTCTATTTGCAGACGATATGATCCTATACATAGAACACCCCAAAGACTCAGCAAAAAAACTACTGAAACTCATTGGAAGATTCAGCAAAGTGGTAGGGTACAAGATCAACATACAAAATCAGTTGGATTCCTCTATACTAATAATGACAACACTGAGAAGAAAATTAAGAAAGCAATACCATTTACAATAGCCACCCAAAAGATGAAATATTTAGGAATAAACGTAAACAGAGAAACAAAGGACCTATACAAAGAAAACTACAAAACACTACTATAAGAAACCAAAAGAGACTTACAAAAATGGAAGAATGTACCATGTTCCTGGATAGGAAGACTTAACATTGTGAAAATGTCAATACTACCCAAAGCAATTTACACATATAATGCAATCCCAATCCAGATTCCAACGACATTCTTTCTTGTTGTTGTTAAGTGCCGTCGAGTCGATTCCAACCCATAGTGACCCTATATAGGGTTTCCAAGGAGCAGTTTGTGAGCTTGAACCACCAACCTTGCAGTTTAAATGACTTTTCAGTCTGGTGCATTAACCCACAGTGCCAAACCAGGACTCATTCTGTAGACAGATGGAAAAAACAATTAAAAACTTTATATGAAAAGGAAAGAGACCCAGGATAAACAAAGTACTGCTTAAGAAGAAGAAAACAGGTGGAGGCCTCTCACTCCCTAATTTCAAAATTTATTACATGGCTAGAGTGGTCAAAACAGCCTGGTACTGGTACAATGAAAGACACATGGATCGATGGAACAAAAATGAAAATCTAGAAATTAACCCATCTACAACAGACAACTGATCTTTGACAAAGGACATTAGCATGGAGGGCAAGGACTGAGAGTGAAGCATCCAGCTGATATGAAGTGAGAGAAGACACACAAGAACACCAAATGTTGCAGAGAGTACCCATTTGACCTAGCCTCAATGGCTTGATAATCAGAACTCCACTAGAAGATTAAAAAAACAAACAAACAATTTTTGATAAAGGAAACAAGGGTAAATTGCTACAATTTGATGAACTTGACCTATACTCATCGAGGTAGTAACCTAAATACCAACAGAAAGGGAAGGAGTCTTCACATTAAGTATCAATGCTATCCCCTCTGTACACAGAGAAGATAGGATGGGCAACTTAGACAATGGCTACCTAAAATGAGGGGTCGATAAAGCACGAAGTGACTGGCTTACAAGGTTTCAAGTGGGAGTTTGGTTTAATAGTGTGTGGGGGAAGATAAAGTCCCCACTGAATAGTTTTCATCTTGTCTAGATGGGTCTGGTTAAAAGAGACAGGGATAACATTCTTATGATTCAACTGTGCGTAGTTGTTATCATGACTAATTGTGACTGTCACAATTGTAAAGGTAGAAGTTTTTTTTTTTAACAAAATCTGGGGAGTAGTTAATCTTACAGTCCAGAAACAAAGGACCCTAGGACCACCAAGGGAGAAGAGCACAGGTGGAATGTGAGACCTTATCCAGAGAGCAGTAACACATGAGATGGAGGCAGAGATGGGGACATGGAAAGAGGGAGCAGCTCAGGACTCTAGATTCATGGGAAGAGAGGGACTAAGAAATAGAGGCCAGGAAGCAGAGTTACAGAATGTACTCTTTGGTGGTATAAATTACTATATATGCCTGAGTGTTGTTGTTTCTTTGTTTTTTTAAAAAAGAGCTAAAGTGAATAGAGAGAAATACTGTTAACTGATGGTACAGGGAGGGCATTATAATCATTGTAATGAAACAAAGTGTATGATTTGTTTAATGTAAAACTGATGATCTGCCCTGTAAACTTTCACTCAATCCACAATAAAAACCTTGGAAAAAAATTATAATTATATATATATATATATATATATATATATACTTCACCTTGTTTGTTAGACTAGTAAAAAGCTATAATCCACATTGGTTGTGTGCAGTGGAGTTAGCTCCAACTCATATTTACCCTGTATAGGATTTCCAAGGCTATAATCTTTACAGAAGCAGAAACCTTCATCTTTCTCCCACAGAACAGCTGGTAGTTTCGAACCGGAACCTTTAGGTTAGCAGCCCAACTCATAACCACTACGCTATCAGAGCTCCTTATAATACATTTAGCACGGTTGAAAAATGCAAGCTTTTGTGTCTGGCCCCAGCTCAGCAGAGCAAACTGAACAATGTCAGTCAAAATGCACAAAAGGATATCCTGGCTCTGTGACCCTGGGGGATATGGCAGCAACAGCCGGCCCCTGAGGACACCTGGCAGCCACCATGACGGCGCGCTGGGGTTGCTCTTGCTGCTGCTGCTGCTGCTCCTAGTAGCCCTGGTGCTGGGCGTGGAGGACGATGAGGTCCCGGAGGAGTGGCTGCTGCTGCACATGGTGCAGGGTCACATAGGTGCCGGCAACTACAGCTATCTGCGGCTGAACCACGAGGGCAAGATAGTGCTCCGCATGCTCAGCCTGCGGGGTGACGCCGACCTCTACGTGTCCCACAGCACCCTGCACCCCAGCTTCGATGACTATGAGGTTGACTATGAGCTGGAGTCGGCCACCTGCAGCCAGGATGTGGTGGCCATGCCTGCGCACTTCCAGCACCCCATGGCATTGGCATCTAAAAGTTTGAGATGAAGGTGTGATATGACCTCAGTGTGAAGTGGCAGCACTTTGGGGAAGGCGCCTAATCTGCTGATGGATTGACCTCTAGCCAGCACACCTACGACCCCGAGTACTTGCCCCAGGAGGAAGAGTCGCTGCTGTGGGTGGTTCTGATTAGTATTCTGAAGCTGGTACTGGAGATCTTCTTCTGAGCACAGGGTACCTGTCGGCCCAGCGCAGCTGCTCTGGGTCTCGCTGCTTTGCCCTGTTTGAAATTCAGTGCCTTTTTCTAGCTGGGGGATAGGAAAGCGAAGCTGTATGCACTCTTCTTACCTCAATTACCCCCAAAGGAGAAGCAAACACTTTTAAAGATCAAGTTCCTGTCAACAGAATGCATACAATAAATGCTTATACTCCGTTTAGAATATTTATTGTTGTTGTTGTTAAGTGCCGTGGGGTGGGGTCGGTTCCAACCCATAGGGACCCTGTACAGGGTTTCCGAGGGTGTAAATCCTTACGTGAGTAGAAAGCCTCATCTTTCTCCTGCAGAGCGGCTGATAGTTTCGAACCGCTGACCTTAAGGTTCGCAGCCCGATTCGTAACCACTACGCGATTATTGCCGTAGTGTAGGAGGAGGTGGCTTCAAACAGTGTTGAAAAAAGAATTAAAAGACAGTGGAATTTTCTGCAAATCTTTGAAAGGTCCTTGAGTGGAAGAAATCTAAACACCAATCTTCTGTGCAGTTAAATCAGTCTGATCATTTTACCTTTTTCTAGTTAAAGATACCTAACGAAGTCACATGTGCAAACTCTCCAGCCCTGTTAGCACCAGGTGTGACTTGTAAGGAAGCAGATTTACTATTTGCACGTTCTTCCCTGGGTGTGGATAAGGCAGTCTCCTGTAGACAGGTGTGAACGTTGGTCCCAGTGCCAGTCAGTTCATGGCAGCTCTAAACCTGCAGCACCATCTTTTCTTAGGCCATCTGTCATTGCATCAGCTTGGGCTACCTAGTAACTAAAATCCATATTAAATAACCTTGTCTGTTAACTTAGGATAGGCCAGAAACAACAATATAGCAAACTGTCTCACTGAGGGTTTGCAGACAACTGAAAACTGAAGTTCTAGGGAAAGAAAAATAGGTGACGAGCTGTTTTTCCATTTGGAATTATATTTAAAGGGTAAGAAGAGCAATAACAAAGGTAAATCAACAGATTTTAAGCAAAGAGTTAATTTCAAAACAAATGTTTTATTGGCATAAAAATGAGAATGTTGTAAATAAATTGTCTCCAAATATTTCAACAACAAAAAATGCACAAAACCCAAAGCCCATCTCCAAAGGGGGATAGTAGCAAACAATGTTTAAGAAACAAATTTCACTTTAGTGAAAAACTCTGTAGTATACCTATGGCCTGGCATTTAGATGACACTTCAGCAATAATAGTTATTTTTCTTCATATTGTCATAGATGAAATATGCTGTCATATATTGAGTGGAATATCATGGAGCCATTAAAATAATGGAGTCCTGGTGCAGCGCTGTGGGTTAATACACTGGACTACAGTCAGTTTGAACCACAAGGTTGGCAGTTCAAGCTCATCAGCTGCTCCTCAGAAACCCCATACTGGATAGGAAGACTTATCATTGTGAAAATGTCAACAAAGTATCCAAAGCAATCTATAGATATAATGCAATCCCAATCCAGGTTCCAACATAATTCTTAAAAGAGATGGAAAAACTAATAACTAACTTTACATGGAAAGCAAAGAGACTCCAGATATGCAAAGATTTACTGAACAAGAGAAAAATAGGAAGCCTCTCACTTCCTGATCTCAAAACACAGTCACAAGAAACAAAACTGGCTGTACTGGTACAACAAAAGACATATATATATATATATACATCAATGAAACAGAACTGAGATCCCAGAAGTAAATCCATCCTTTTAATCTTTGACAAAGACCCAAAACACACTAACTGGGGAAGAGGTAGTCTCTTCAACAAATGGTGCTGGCAAAACTGGAAATCCATTTGCAGAAGAATGAAACAATATCCATAGCTCATATCATATAAAGGAACAAAATGTGGATTGAGAGCTATATATAATCCTTGTTGTTGTTGTTAAGTACCGTGGAATCATTTCCGACTCATAGAGACCCTGCACAGGGTTTCCCAGACTGTAAGTCTTTATTTATTGTAGCAGAAAACCTCATCTTTCTCCCACGGAACCACTGATAGTTTCAAACTGCTGACCTTGAGGTTGGAAGCCCGAGTCGTAATCACTATGCTACCAGGGCTCCTCCTAAATATAATCCTAGAACTACACAAATCAGCAATGAGAAAAATAGGTACAAACTTAGGGACTCTGATACATGGTATAAATACATTAGCAAAAATAACTGAAAACACTCAAACAACAGAAGACAAAATAGATGATGAGACCTCCTAAAAAGTAGACATTTATGTGCATCAAAAAGATTTCACCAAGAGAAGGCATGCTGACATTCGCAGGGTCCATCCACTCATGATGTATTAAGTATCACATTGGGCACGCTCTGGGAGACTCAGAAGCCTGGAGGAACCTATGGGATGTGAGAGGAGATGCTGGGACTCTGGGACCACAGCAGTGTTCACCAGTTGGAGTTTTACTATTTGTTAGTCATCTGCTTGAAAGAAACTTCAAGGACCTCCGTGGGCAAATGATGGTCCAGTGGCACAATTCTTGAGCTCTGATAGCATAGTGGTTACGAGTTGGGCTGCTACCCTCAAAGTTGGCAGTTCAAAACTACCAGCTCCTCCGTGAGAGAAAGATGAGGCTTTCTGCTCCCATAAAGATTTACAGCCTAGGAAACCCTATACAGAATCACTATGAGTCGTAACTGACTTCACAGCACACAATTGCCATCAACAATCATGTGGAAGACCTGGGTTTGATTCCCAGCCAACGCACCTCGTGTGCAGCCACCACCCATCTCTCATGTCACTATGATGCTGAACAGGGAGCACTGTGGGCACTGTGGGTTAGATGTTGAGCCACAAGATCACAGGTTCAAATCTACCAGCCACTCTGCAGGAGAACGATGAGACTGTCTGCTCCTGTAAAGATATAAAGTGTCAGAAACCCTTTACAGGGTTACTATGAGTCAGAATTAACTCCATAGTAACACTGTAGGATAAGCACTGGGCTGCTAAGTATGACATTGGCATTCAAACCCACCAACTGCTCCCCCAGAAATCCTTCTCAGAGTCTCTAGGAGTTGGAATTGACTCAACGGCAGTTATCAATAACAACAACATGAGTCAGAATCAATGCCATGGTGGTGAGTTTGGTTTTCTGACTTCATGATGCTGAACAGGTTTCAGGTGGCACTTCCAGATTAAGATAGACTAGGAGAAAAAAATCTACTTCCATAAATCAACCAGTGAATACTCTATGGATTACAATGGTCTGACCCACAACCAATCAGGAGAATGGCCTGGCGTCAGTCAGGCTTTAGCTTGGCTGTGTGATGGCAGCTAACAATGAAAGAATGGTCCTTGTCAGTCTGAGCATTCCTACTTGGCCACTGCAGAATTATCACCAAACAATACAATGCAAACCAAGCCCCCCAGATTCTGGGGATGGGTCAGGACCAGGGGCAGTGTTTTATTCTTTTATACATTGGGTTGCCTTGAGTATCTAGTTCAGTGGTAGCTAGCAACAATAACAATGTGGTTGAAAAGAATAAGGAATTGAAACAGTTACAAGCAGCTCGACTTAACCCTTTCTTTTCCCCAAACACTTTAAAAACAAACAAGCCCTGTGTCTTCTCAGTGCTTTCCAAGTTACTAAGTGTTTTCATAACATCTCATTTCATCCTCACATCAACCCACACACATTCTTGCCTTTCAAATTTCTTAAGTACTCAAACGAGTTTTAACAAAAAATTGGCTAGAAATTCCCCTTCTCCCACTCCTTTTTTGTTGTTGCCGTTACTCCAAACTTTTTACTAAGATCCTTTAAGAAGCTCCTGGACTCCCAGAGTGAAGAATTTGTTTCTTCTGCCTGCCCTGCCTTACTGGACTGTTGTTGTCGTGAAGTGCTGTCGAGTTGCTTCCAATCCATAGCGACCTTGTATAGGGTTTTCAAGGAGCAGCTGGTGAGCTTGAACCGCCAACCTTGCAGTTCAAATGGATTTGCAGTCTGGACTATTAACCCACTGCACCACATCAGGACTCCGCCTTACTGGATGGGTACCAGGATTCCTGGTCCTTACTATTAGAATCAACGATTTTGTATTCAGTTTATAGGTTAACTATTAAAACAAGCAAACCCATAGAAATTATGGTAAATGTAGTGTTGTAAGGAAAACATAGGCTTTCATGCCAGCAAGCCCCAGAATCAATTTTGATTCAGCCATTTAAGAACCGTAAGACTGTGGCCAAGTTACTTAACTTCTCAGTGCCTTGATTTCTTCTTTGTAACACGTTGGCAAGAAATGTAACAAATATGATATGTACTTAAAAAAAAAAAAAAAATGTTTGACCAAGAGTAAAATGGGAATACACAGACTGGGGTAAAAATTGGAGGCAATTGTATATCAGACAAGGGACTGTTGTTGTTAAGTACCGTCAAGTCAGTTCAGACACATAATGAACCTGTATAGGATTTCCAATGAGTCACTAGTGGGCTTGAACCACTGACTTTGTGGTTAGCAGTCCAGTGCTTATTCTACAGCACTACACCAGTACTCCAGACAAGTGACTATAAAATTTATAGAACACATCAACACCTCAAAAAGAGGAAGACAAATAATCCAATTTTTAAAATGGGCAAAGGACATGAACAGACACTTCACCAAAGAAGACATTCAGATGGCCAACAACATACAAGGAAATACTCACCATCATTAATCACTGCTATTGCTAATTGCCTTCGAATACTTTTCAACAAATAGCAACCTTACTCAGGGTTTCTGTGGCTTTAGATCTTTACGGGAGCAGAAAAAGTTAGGGGATGACACTGATAGGATTTGATGATTTTAATGGTGAGTATTGATTCATTGTTAGTAGGATTCATTGTAATTGTCAAAACTGTAGCTGGAGAAAATGTGTAACTATTAAGGGGAGTGTAGTTACTTTTCATTTCAGTAACAAACAATCCTAGGGCCATGATTAATGATGAGCAGCAGTGGAGCATGCGATCCTGAAAAAGTGGCTACAGCAGAAGTGACAGCATGGAAAGACAGAGCAGCTATGGAATCTAGGCCATGGTGGGAGGCTGGCTTGCATAATGTGCCCTTTGGACATTTAGATGAATATGTTGTTGTTGTTAAGTATCATCAAGTCGGTTCTGACTCATAGCAACCCTGTATAGGGTTTCTGAGGAGCAGCAGTTGGTGAACTTGAACTGCCAACCGTGTGGTTCAAACCAAGTTTGCAATCTAGCTCATTAACCCACAGTGCCACACCAGGATTCCTAGATGAATATATACATATACATATATTTGTTTTGTTTTTCATGTGAGCTTTGTTTTGTTGATTTGTGAAATATAAGATATAAATGGGGACAGTGTATTTTCAGTTGTCTGTGTTATAGTTATATCATGTTAGGCAAAAGTATGATTTTTACAATTTTCTTTATTTAGAGATTATGCATATAGTTCATAGGTTTCAAGCTGTCAAGGGTGGACTGTAACAGTTAGGGTTCTGTGTCAACTTGACTAGGCCAAGATTTCCAAAGATTTAGCACTTAAGATGTGCTTATTCCCATGGTGATGAAACCTCTGATACAGGTATAGTTACTTCAATGATGAGTAGATATGAGCAGCCAATCAACTGAAGGAATGTTTCCTTGGGAGTGTGGACTGCTCCCAATTTAATGGACATGCAGGAGAGACTCTTCCTTGATCTTCAGTTGTAAGCCACCATTTCCTGGATAATAAACTTATTTCTCTATATATGTATGTATCTGTTTTACTGGCTTTGGTTCTCTAGAAAACCCAGCCTAGGACAACCAGAATACAAAGAAAGGAACATACAAAGCAATACAAAATTTGTCACTGATTCACTTACCACCTTGATACTCATTCAAAGTGATTTTTGATTGGTTTATTTTACTCAGCAGGATTACACTCCAACAAACTTAAACAAATTCACCTTTCCAGTGAGAAAGTCGTTTCAACTTTACACTAGAAGCTGTCGTGTATGATGATCATTAGCATTGATGATTTTGACTGTGTGGCATTCATCAAAAAGTTATTTGTGAAAGAAGTGCTAAATGGAAAACCTTCTCATATCATCACCATCACAGATTTCAGTATCAAAACCTAAATGGAACTATATTCATGAAATTAATTTTAATTCTAGAAGAGTAAAATGAAATATTTCTATAAGAGCAACCGGTTAAAGTGTAATTAAGAAACTGATGGTTGAAAAACAATTACCAGTTGATTTCCTTTGTTGTTAGTGCATTCATAGTGACCCTATACAGGATTTTAAAGGAGTGGCTGGTGAGTTTGAACAATACAAAATCAAATGTTAAAGGATAAAAAAGTACAAACAAAAAATTACATCAAAGCAAATCATTTTTAGCATGTTTACTAATGCTACATTTGTGTTCTAAGATTAAGATATATAAAATCTCCAACATCAAATTGTTATTGTTGTTCTCAGGTGCCATTGAGTCAGTGTACCAACTCATAGTGACTTTATGCACAACAGAACAAAGCACTGCCCAGTTCTGCACCAACTTCACAACAGTTGCTACACTTTAGCCCATTGCTGTGGCTACTGTGCCAATCCATCTCATTGGGGGTCTTTTACTCTGACCATTCACTTTTTCAGGTGTCCTTCTCCAGGGACTAATCCCTCCTGATAATATGTCAGAATTATGAGAGATGAAGTCTGGACATACTGGCTTCTAAAAGAATTCTGGCTATACTTCTTCCAACACAGATCTGTTTGTTCTTTTGGCAGTCCATGGTACATTTAATTTTCTCCTGCAACACCATAACTTAAATGCATCAATTCTTCTATTATCTTCTTTATCTATTGTCTAATTTTCACATGTGTATGTTATTATTAAAAATACCCTGGCTTGGGTCAGGCACACCTTACTCATCATACTGACATCTTTGCACTTGTGTTCAAGACTTCAAAGGGGTCTTGTGCAGCAGATTTGCCTGAGGCAATACGTCTTTTGAAGTTTTGACTCCTGCTTCCATGAGTTTTGATCATTGATCTGAGCAAAATGAAGACTTTGACAACTTCAATTTTTTCTCCATTTATTTTAATGTTATTTATTTTTCCAGTTGTGAGTATTTCTGTTTATTTTACATTGAGGTGCAACCCATACCTAAGGTTGTGGTGTTTGATGTTCATCAGTAAATATTGTAATTCCACTTTGATTTCAGCAAGCAAAGTTGTATCATCTACATGTTGCAGGTTTTTAATGAAACTTCCTCCAATGCTGATGCCACGTCTTTCTTCATATAATCTAGCTTCTCAAATTATTAGCTCAGCACACAAATTGAATAAGTATGGTGATAGACTACAACCCTGGCACACACCTTTCCTAATTTTAAACCATTTAATTTTTCGTTGTTCTAATAAAACAACTGCCTGTTGGTCTATGTACAAGTTCCTCATAAGCACAATTAAATGTTCCAGAATATTCGTTCTCAACAATGCTCTCCATAGCTTCTTAAGATCCACACAATTAATTTATTAATTAATTAATTAATTTATAAATTAATTAATTTATAAAGCACACACAAATAAGCATCTTTATGGTATTCTCTGCTTTCAGCCAAGATAGTTGACATTAGTAATGATATCCCTTATTGTGCATCCTCATCTGAATCTGGACTGAACCTCTGGCAATTCTTTATCAGTGTAATGTTGTAGCAGTTTTTGAATTATCTTCAGCAAAATTTTACTTGCATGTGATATTAAAAATATTGCCTAATGATTTCAGCATTCCATTGAGTCACCTCTCTTTGGAATAGGCACAAATATGAATCTCTTCCAATTAGTTTGCCAGGTTTCAAGTTGATAATTAATAATTAATAATCTGTCTTCCAAATTTCTTGGCATAGATGAGTGAGTGTCTCCAGTACTGTACCATTTTGATGAAAGATTTCAATTTGTTTTCCATCAATTCCAGGAGATTTGTTATTTGTCAATGCCTTCAGTGCACGTTAGACTTCTTCTTTCAGTATCATTGGCTTTTGATCATATGCTGCCTCTTGAAATGGTTGACCGCTGACCTTTACTTTTTGGTACAGTGACTCCGTGTATTCTTTCCATCTTCTTTTGATGCTTTCTGCATCATTCAATATTTTGCCCACAGAATCTTTCAATATTCCAAATCAAGGCTTAACTTGTTTCTTCAGTTCTCTCAGCTTGAGAAATGCTGCGCATGTTCTTCCGTTTGGTTTTCTAACTCAAGGTCTATGCACATGTCATAATATTTGACTTTGTCTTATCAGGCTAACCTTTGAAATTTTCTATTCAGCTCTTTTACCTCTTCATTTCTTCCATTTACTTTTGCAACTCAGTGATGGAATGCAATTTTCAGAGTCTCTTCTGACATCCATCTTGGTCTTTTTCTTTTTTTCGTGTCTTCTCAATGACCTTTTGCTTTCTTCATTTATGATGTTCTTGATATCACCCCACTATTCTTCTGGTCCTCAGTCATTAGTGTCTAATTAATCTAATCTGTTCTTGAGATGATCTGTAAATTCAGATGGTATATGTTCAGGGTCATATTTTGGCTCTTGTGGACTTTTTTTAATTTTCTTCAGCTTCAGCCTGAACTTACATATGAGCAATTGATGCTCTGTTCCACATTCTGCCTCTGACCTTGCTTTGACTAATAATATGAAGGTTTTTACCATCTCTTCTCATAGATACAGTCAATTGAATTTATCTGTACTCTATCTGCTGAGGTCCATGTGAATAGTCATCTTTTATGTTGTTTTTTAAAAAGTATTTGCATTGAAGAAGTCATTGGTCTTACAAAATTCTATCATGAGATCTGCAGCATTGGTTCTATCACCAAGGTCATAGATTCCAATGACTGCTTCTTCCTCTTTGTTTCCCATTTTTGCATTCCAATTGCCGGTAATTAGCAATACATCTTTATTCCATGTTTTATCAAATTAGAAAAGATTTTAAAGTGTTTTCTTACACTGTATTTCAACTGTAATTGTAAAAGCAAAAGTACTTCAATTACTTTGAAATTATATTCATAATTCTTACATGATCACCATATCCAATTAAATATAGTGAGGATATCAGAATACAGAAAATCAAAATAATGATTCTATTAACTTTTGAAGTAAAATGTGACAACTCAGTACCACTATTTTACAGAAATAATCCTTGTGTTCTACTTTTTTTTGTCTGCTGAACATTGTGTCATTTGCAAGAAAATATAGAGAGGTATTTTTAAAAAAAGAAAGAAGTTGTCTCAGAGCAGAACCAGCCAACAGGCTTTGATGGGTCCTGAAAAGCAGGTCTAGGATGTAAGGGAAACAATAGCAACAAAAAAGATAGAAATCAAATGTATTGTAAAAGACCTTTTAAAGTGTTCAAAAGCAAAGGTATTACTTCAGGAACTAAGATACAGCTGACTCAAGTCATGATATTTTCAATCTCCTTGTATGTATGCATATGAAAGTTGGACAATGAATAAAGAAGATGGTAGAAGAATTGATGCATCTGTGCTATGGTGTTGGAGGAGAATATTGAAAGGACCATGGACTTCCAAAAGAACAAACAAATCTGTGTTGAAAGAAGGACAGCCATATGCTTCCCAAAAGCCAGGGTGGCCAGACTATATCTCTTATACTTCAGACATATTGTCAGGAGGGACCAGTTCCTGGAGAAGGATATCATGTTTAGTAAAATGGAGGGTCATAGAAAAAGATGAAGACCCTCAATGAGATGGATTAATATAGTGGCATCAGCGATGGGCTCAAGTGTAGCGACGATTGTGAGATTGGGCCAAGATCAGGCAGTGTTTTGTTCTATTGTACGGAGGGTTGCTAAGAGTCAGTACCAACTCAATGGCACCTAACAACAATGACAGCAGGCTTGATAGTTATCCTGACAGATTTCAAACAGAGGATTAAAACTGTGACCCAAAATAAACCCACAAGAAGGATCAGGCAAAGAAGGGAGAACTCCAAAATGGGCAATGGAAGAAAAGAGGAGAGGAGAGGGAAATCCACAGTGTTCAGGCCAACAGGAATCACAGGGAGGGTGGACCCAGAAGTAGCCTGAGGTCATTGGTAGTAAATGTGAGGTCATTCAGAGTCATTGTGGTGACTGGAACTGAAGTGTAGCTAGTTGGAAAGTGAATGGGTAATAAGGAATTGGGGACTGTGAGGGAGAAATTCATGTAACCCAAAGTCTGGAGGAAACTTGCAGACAACCTGGCTCCACACTACATGGGCCTCCTTTCCACATCTATCTTGCCAGTTCTGCCTCTCATCCTCTGCAGAATCACAGAGAACTCACTGAAATTCCCCAAAAGAGATGTGCAAAGGAATGTCAAATTACCTAGAAACCAAAGTAAGAGGGAAACAACGTGTCTGTTCTTTGTATCAGCTGCGCCTGCATAGCTATGTTTACTTAGTTGCTCTAATGTCTGCCCCTCTGAGATGACACATTACAGAAACTGAATAATGTTTATTTTTATGCATTTATTTTTGCTCATAAGTTTAGATCATTCAGACCTAAAATAAAGAAACACTTTAAAGCAAGTGACTTGGCTCACTTCCAAGTATTAGTATACCACCACCCCTTTGCGGAGGGGTCCTGGTGTGGCACTGGAAAGCTAACCACAAGGTCAACTGTTCAAACCAACCAGTTGCTCCTCAGAAACCCTATACCAGTCAGAATCAACTTGACAGCACTATACAACAACAACAACAACAATATCTTTGCTATTTGGTGGTGGTGGTGGTTATGTGCCGTGGAGTCCGTTAGGACTCATAGCGACCCTGCACAGGGTTTCAGAGGCTATAAATCTTTAAGGGAGCAGAAAGCTTCATCTTTCTCCTGCTGAACAATTGGTAGCTCCCAACTGCTGACCCTGAGGCTAGCAGTCATATTCGTAACCTAAAAACAGGAGTGTAGAGACACAAAGTGAATGCACCAAAATGGCCACACCAAGGTCACCTCAAACCAGCTCTCCTAGCCCTTCCCCCTGCTCAGGAATGAGTAGTCAGGCCCCTTTGTGTATACAAAAACTTCCTCTTCTCTTGCTTTAGTTATGCATATGCTAGGAAGGAACCCACCGCACCCTCTTCCCACTATGCAAATCAAGTCTGTTCTCTAAGAAGGAGGCACATTGTGATTTATCTACATCTCCTAGTTCCACATACCACCCTTAACTGCCCATGAGCATGTGAAGCTTGTACATTCATGAAATAAAAAGATGTTAGTGCATGTCCCTCATACAGAAAAAAACTTCAGTATCCAGCCGGCTGCCACTGGACACAGCTGTGTTCCATCTTTTGTAGGTAGATTATCTTGTTGGTAAGCCATTGCTTTTATATTGTTTCCTGTAATAAACTGATATCTGTAGTATGAATTCTGGTCATTTTTTCGGTCTCTCGACACTTACGTACTCAGAAGGCTTTTTCCTTCTGGGCTTGAACCCAAGAAATTGGTGAGTCAGCCAGGACATGGAAAAACCCTCTGACTCCCGTAGCAAGCTGAGAGGGCTCTGTGGAAGTAAACAAGGATGGCCATTTGTCTCCAAATGTGGTCCCATGGAAACATGAGGGGAGCTCTGGTAGCATAGTGGCTATGAATCAGGCTGCGAACCGCAAGGTCAGCATTTCGAAACTACCAGCTGTTAGCGCGGGAGAAAGATGAGGCTTTCTGCTCCGGGAAAGATTTACAGCCTCAGAAACCCTGTACAGGGTCGCTATGAGTCGGAACCGACTCCACAGCACATAACCAACAACAACAACCAGTGTGTGATTACGGGGAATGTTCGGAAAATGCCACAAGGATAGATAGGACTCATACATGAAGTTGGGGTCTGCAAGGCTAAGGTAGACATGAGCGTACTCATCGTCACCTCAGTAGCCGGGTACCTTCTATGTGCAGTCCATGCTACTATGGAATGAGATCTTTGCACAGACAGAAGAAGCACTGAGATTGAAAGATGAGCTGCTTTTATAACAAGAGGCTCATGAAAAACAGGCTAGCACCCTTGAAGCCATAGCTGTCCTTCTCCAAACATCTGACTCTGTCTTGGAGACTCTAGCCTGCCATTTGGCCAGTGTTAAAAGGACAGTGCTTGCCATAGCAACTGTGCAAGCCATAATTATGAAGGCATAGTGGGAACTGCTGGGGTATTCAACTGAATCAGAAGGGGAAATTGGGAAGAAGAGGTAGAGGTACTCTATCTCGAGGCACAACTAATTTTGGTTACTAAAATAAAAACAGATCAGTCCTGCCCAGCTGGTGTAGATCTTGCTGATCTGCCAGCCCCCGAATGCGGGCAGCTCATAACAATGAGAGACTACACATCTGCAGCATTAGTAGAATTGCAACTCAGTACAGGCAGAAACGGAAAGAGTCTGTGACTGCTTGTCTTCTCTGCAGGTGGGACATGGAGGCGGCTGGGATAGTCCTCATCAGCCTGAGATGTCTAAAGTAGCTCCTGTTACTACCCACCCTGTATTGAGACAGCACCTTTACACTGCAATCAATAAAAAACAGGCAGTATCACCCCTGATGTGAGTGATTGCAACATGCAGGGGAGACCTTTGGGCTTCCCCCAGATGCTGTACAGCTATGAAGTAACTGCAGGGAGTGATTAGGGGGTGAAACATGCAGTGTACGCATGATATTATGGGGGCCCAGATAATGAGCTGCTCACAGGTAGAATGAAAGATGCCATTTTACAATCAGCTTCTAACCAAAGGTATGGAACCCTGGTATCCATATTGAGCCCTATGATAGGACAGCCAGTATTCTGTGCTGCTCAGACTGTAGCAGACCTGACTGAAAATGAAAAGGCACACCACAGGAATGTCTGGTCTCAGTAATGAAGGAGTGGTCAGATTGAGCAACTGAAACAGGCAACAAGAAAGACCTGGTTTGAATTACTAGACAGCAGATGTGCATAGATTTGCTTGTTATCAGTACCCCTACTGTAGAATTGTACACCATCCACTGGTGGTGGTAGTGTGCTGTGGAGTCGTCGCTGACTCATCGCGACCTTGGATAGGGTTTCCGAGGCTGTAAATCTTTGCAGAAGCAGAAAGCCTCATCTTTCTCCTGCGAAACCGCTGGTAGTTTCCAACTAGCTGATCTAGTGGTTAGCAGCCTGACTCGTAACCACTATGCTACCATCCATTGACCTCCAATAAATAAGCAAACTGTTTTAGCCCTGGTGGACGCTGGGGCTGAATGCACCCGGTGCATGGAAATAGCCACCAGTTCCAGGGACCACTGAGTGCTATTGGTGAATATGGAAGCAGCACAGTTAAAATGTACCTTGTGGCTTTGACTCTGCAGCTTGGTCATTTGCTCCCCAAGGGATTAAAGTGTGCCTTTCTCCTCTCACAGAGTACATTCTAAGGATGGACCTACTGAGAGGGGAGATACCACAGGAGAGTTCAGTTTAAGGGATCATATTGTGAAATATGTTATTAGGGTATGGGGTAAAGTAGACCCTGTTCACCTACCCCCCACCTCACCAGGTTGTTGTTGTTGTTAAGTGCCATCGAGTCGGGTCCGACCCATAGCGACCTTGTACAGGGTTTCCGAGGGTGTAAATCTTTACGGGAGTAGAAAGCCTCATCTTTCTCCCGCGGAGCGGCTGATAGTTTCGAACCGCTGACCTTAAGGTTCGCAGCCCGATTCGTAACCACTACGCTACCGTAGTTAACATCAAGTAATGCCATCTACTGGCGATCATGAGGAGATTATGGCCACTGGAGTTGAACTTGCCAGGTGGTGATTATTAGGCACTCACAATTCAGTCAATAACCTGGTGTGGTCACTGCAGAAACCAGACTCATCATGGAGTTTGAATCATTTGGAGTTTGAATTAGGTGGGACTACAAAGAGTTGAATTAGGTGTTGCTCCCCCTTCATGCAGCTGTACCTAACATTGCTTCTCTCCTCAATGACAGTGAAGAATGCTTGGATGTCTATCACTTGTACTTGATCTAGCTAATGCCTGTTTTAGTGTCTCTGCTGACTCTGATAGCCAAGAACAGTTGGCCTTCGAGTGGCATGGAGAACACCAGACATTCACAACTCTAGCCTAGGGATATGTCTATGGCCCCATAGCACGTCATGTCTAGTTGCTCAAGATCTAAAGAAGTGGCATAAGCCCACTGGTATCTACTTGTTCCATTATAATGATGATGCCATACTAACTTATGATTCTCTTCCCTTACTCCAACAGGTAGTACCACAATTAGTAGCACACCTAAGCTCCAGAGGATTAATGGCCAAACTGCAGGGCCCTGGATCATCTGTCAAATTCATGGGTGTTGTGTGATCGGGTAATACAAAGGTGGTTCCCAAAGCTATAATTGACAAAATTGAAGTGTACCCCTGCCTTATCAAAGTAAAGGAGTTTCAAACATTCCTGGGAATGTTAGGATACCAGAGATCCTTTAGTCCCTACTTAGCCCCCTGTATCACCTAGTAAAGAAAGGAAACATTTGGGACTGGAGTCCTGAGACTGAGCAGTCCTTTAATAAAACTAAAGTGACAATAATGTAGGTGTGGGCTCTTGGATCTATAGCTGTAGGGGAAGGATATGAACTGGATATTGTCAGCCATACTGGAGGGGTATGGTTGGGGCCTGTGGCAATGGCAACAGGTATTCCCTTAAGATTTTGGTCTCAACTATGGAAAGGTGCAGAAACCAGATACAGCCCTTTAGAAAAGCACCTGTGTGCAGTGTGCAGCAGCTTATAGCTTGTAGAAGATACTACAAAAAGGGCCCCTATAACATTACGAATGGAATAACAGGGGTAGGTCAAGGATTTTGCTAAGCCCCAGTTGGGGGTAGCCCAATCCAACATATTGGCCAAATGGCATACATATTTGCAACAGAGAAGTGTCCTCTTGACCAGCCCCTTGAGTCCTGAGTTACACCAGATTGGACTGGTGTAACTACACCACCGATGCAAAGCACCAGTCACCTACAATGGAAGCGCCTTCGTGGGAGAATCACATACAAAAAGATATTGGGCAAATTCCTGAGACTTAGTTCAAGGAAATTTCCCACAGTGAACTGCAGCAGCTATACAACCAGTACGTGGATTGACAAGGGAACAGGCCAGAGTAGCCAGTAGACTGAGTTGAGGGCTGCTTGGATGATACTGATGCACAAGCCCAGCCACATAGTCCTGTGTATGGACAATACAATGTATGGACTGAAATTATGGATAACACAGTAGAAAGAACAAGAGTGGCTAGTGAACCCTCTGGGGAATGGAGCTATGGAAGGACATTTAGGTTTGTACACAGGTCCTGGACATTGTTTTTCATATGTTAACTTATAGACCTCTTCTCCAGCAGGGAATGCTCAAGCTGATGAACTGTCCCAGCTGTGTCCAGGAATTGGCAGTCTGGGCACTGTGTGGCATCTTCATCTCCTATACAACCCCATTCCAGCTGGAGCAAACTCAGTGACAGACTCAGCCCAGCATATATCAGTTAATAACCTGGGGACCATGAAGAGCCATGAGGATCCAGATATCCACCACTGAAAACCATCCTTTGCTGGTGCCAGAAAGCTTTAATAATCTCTTGTTGCTATTGCCCCAGGATGTAACGCCAGGAAGCTCCATTGCCCTGCTTCCCTGGAGATGGCAAATTTGCCCTCAATGGTTTTGTTTGTTCACCCCTTAGAGAACAAGGCTAGATGTACGTGCACAAGTGTAACCTTGGTTCCATCCTACGCCACCAAAAACCTTGCATTTATGTTAGTACTGCTCACTACCTCCCTGTCATTCTGCCCTTAGAGTATGACAGTTGGGCCACAATGATTGCAGACATGAGAAATCAGCCTGATGTTGGGGGTGTGGAGAACTCCCCATCTCCTCTACCACTGGCATGCCATGGAGACTGCACCTGCCAATGCCAGCTGCTGGACCTGCTTGATAGTTTGGTATAAACAGTCTGCAAACCACTTCCCTACATTTTCAGCTAAGTATTATGTGCAACTTCAATCCCAGGACTATATCAATTCTCAGATGCTGCATCTGATATGGGAGCAAGTTAAAGTTACATGTCTAAGGGACAGCCTGGGGTGGCTGTCAGTAGTATATATCCAACTGAATTATAAAGCCCTGTGGTGTACAGAGAGAGCTCCTATAAATAACATGGATTTGCTATTTGTGCTGCATATGGCAATGTATACTTCTACCAACCATGGGAAAAATGTACTTAGGAATAGTTCTCTGTTATAGTATATAATGTTGCTATGGCCTTTGGTTACAATTATCCAGTACCCAGGCCCAAGGGATTGTGCAGAAGACTGGTGATAAGATTATAGGGGTCATTTTGGAGGATTGGGGTGGAGCGTAGGGATGCAAATTACCCCAAAATGCCCACGCCAAGGTTACCTCAAACAATATTTCCTATCCTTTACCCCTGCTGCAGCTATCTAGGAAGTTGCAAACAGCCCTCTCCTCCCGATATGCAGATCAAAATCTTTATTCTCTAGGAAGTGGGCAGGCAGCCCTGCACCTTGTGATTTTCTTACCTCTT
The DNA here is from genome assembly GCF_000296735.1 of Chrysochloris asiatica. Classification (NCBI taxonomy): domain Eukaryota; kingdom Metazoa; phylum Chordata; class Mammalia; order Afrosoricida; family Chrysochloridae; genus Chrysochloris; species Chrysochloris asiatica. The sequence continues at coordinate 212,097 of NW_006408976.1, forward strand.
CTAGTTCCACATACCAACTTTAACTGCCATGATGCATGTGAAGCTTATATACACCATGACATAAAAAGATCCTAGCCCATGCCTCTTGTGTAGATGAACTCCACTACCCAGCCAGTTGCCACTGGACATAGCTGTGTTTCACATTTTGTAGGTAAAGTCCCTTGTCAGTAAGCCATCTCTTTTATTTTCTTTTCTGTAATAAACTAATGCCTCTCATATTAAGTCCTGGTTGTTTTTCAGTCTCTCAGCACCTATGTACTCAGAAGGCTTTTTCTTTCTGGGCCTGAACCCCAACAAGAAATTTTATTAAAAAGCAGATTTCCCCTCTTTCCAACATTTTGAATATCCATTTATTTCAAATAATAATATGATTATATAATAAGTTTGGCAAAAACTCATTGTTCTAAATTAAATACAAAGCACAAATTTCTCTTTAACATACTAGGCAATATTTTCTAAAATTTTAATATTTTTAACTATGCTGTTGTCAAAGTAACTTCATATTTAAATTATAACATTTTAGAAGAAAGAAAAAGGACTATGCTATTTCAGTAAAGAATAGAGCATGACTGAGTAATAATGCTGTCATGCTTTGAAATTCAAAGCAATGCTTTTGCTAGCTTTATCAAAAAGAATAAAATGTCACCTTATTGTGAAAAGTATTCAGAACTTACGAAAAACACCCAAGTAGGGGGGAATGGCTTCTGTATCATAAAATGGATTTTATTTATAAAATGGATTTTTTTTGTGGGGTGCTTGGATTAGAACCCTTCAAAAACATTTGATTTCCAGTGACATGTGCACTTATATTTCATAGAACTTTTAAAGCAAGCCTACATTCACTATCTTGGGTATAACAGCAGAGAAACAGTGAAATAAACATACACACATGTATATTTATGATTAATCAGATATGCCCTCAAAGCCATACTTCATTTTGTTTCTGGTAGAAAAACAGTTCCATGAGAAAGAAAAGCAAAACTAAAAATAATAATAATAATTTGTTTTTTAAAGAAGAAAAAAACTTAGCACTCTCTTTATTCAGTCCAACATATAGTATATTTTTTTCACATTTAATGTGTCCACATAAATAGCACACAATATACAGGGCAAAGAAAACGAATGCATAAGTTGGTTGAATGGTTTGCAAAACCTATAAAATGCATGTGTTATTTATGCAAAAATCAGCCCTTCTACTTGTGTGTCCAATGATTTTTCACAAGAATTATCCTCTACAAAGAAGGCAAAATAGCTGAAAGATCCATATACTTCTCCTCAACAGTGATCCAAGTCAGTTCTTTCCCAGAGTGAAAATGGTCTCAGCATTTTTGTAGTTGCTATTCCCTTTGCTTAGAATGCTTGTCCTCTGGTTCTTCTCATTGCTGGATCCACCTCCTCAGAAAAATCTTTCTAAACCACTTTACTTAATATATATTAGAACAAGGTTATTCTTATGTGACATATATACAAAAATGTAATATTTCTCATCTATAAAGAGGAAAGACATCCAAATACATGCTACATACAACATCAATGAATCTGGAAAAAGCTACACTAAATAAAGTAAGTCAGACACAAGAGGACAAATATCCCATTTAGAGGACAAATATCCCATTTATGTGAAATATCTTAAAAAGGCAAATACAGAGAGATGCAACATAGATTAGTGATTGCTAGGCCTTGGGGGTATGGAGAGAGAAAAAGAGGAATTATTGCTAAAGGGGGACTGAGTTCCTGTTTGGGATGATGGAAAATATTTGGAAACAAATAGTAGTGATGGCTTCCTTGCATGGTGAAAATAAATAATGTCACTGATTTAGTCATTCAAAATGGCTTAAACTGCAATCTTTTTGTTATTTATATTTTGACACACACACATTCATTTCCTCCACTTCTGCTAACTGCAGGGCAGGAAGTTCAAAAACTTCCAGCCACTCTTTGGAAAAGCGATACAGGGTCACCATGAGTAAGAACCGACTCAATGGCACTTACCAACAATAATGACATAAACATACACACAGAGACAAGGTTATTCTGTTTTCTAGACTCATGTTTATTATTTCTTTTTTCTAATCACCATCTGTGATTATTTTACTTGTTATTTCTTTGCATGTCATCTATCCCCCTTGATAAAGGGTTTGGCATCTATTGGATGGGCAAGCTGTCAGTGAAGTTTTGAATTTTACTAAAAGCTTTAATTACCAACAGAACAGAGTGCCTTATGTCATTTGTCCAAGAAAGTAAGTCTTCCGTGTTTAGTTTCAAACCCTGCAAATCCATAATTCCTCTCTTCAGGCAAAGCTATTGGCATGAGATGTTTCTCCAGGAGCATAAAGCCAAGGTCTTCTGCAAAATGGACAGTGAGATGCAGCAGAAAGAGGACACCTGGAGACCACAGTCAGAACTCATAACCCCATGCCTGCAGGCTTAGTTTTACCAGTTCATTTAGAACCAAAAACTTGAGCTCCATAGAGAACCATCTTCTACTCAAAAGCTTCCTGCTTACCACACCAGAGCAGCAGACTCATTAATCTCTCATAGCTTCTCAGGTATCCAAGCCTCATGGACTTCAGATAGGAGACTAGGTCTACAGGGAAAGATTTTTTTTACCAACATTCCAAAGACTCATTTTCCTCCCTTCCTAGAGCATGACTAAATGGCAATACATGATAAAGCACCCCATTTGGTCCTTACAAAGGCCAAACCGTTGGAATTTGAAATTGTACTTTTAGCATAGGTTATATCACCAGGATTCACTGACAGCCCATTTTTTTCCAATGAGTTTGATTTTATTCCAGGTGTTTTGCTCTTTTTGCCAGAAATTTTTCATTGAAGAAGAACAAAATTAGACCATATATTCAATAAGAATATCTTTGCTCTTTCCTTCCAGAAACAGGAAGATATATCCAAAGCAAAGTAGTAAAATAACAGCACTTCTAAACTCTAACTTCACATTGAAAAGGAACATGAATGCTAATAATCATAACAATAGCAGGTCCTGTACTTCTGTAGGAGTGGTAGCAGTACTGAAATTCCTTCATGTATTTTAGAATTCTTGAGCTAAATTTAAAGTTAAACTTATCATTAAAATTACAAGGCATTTTTTATCCAATATAATTTTCAATTCTACTGCTCTTATGACAACTTTAAGAGTATATTCTCTGGAAAATGTTTTAAGAACTTGAAATTATCACCATGAGCTTACTACTTCCAAAATTATACTTTGCTTTTCTTTACTTGTTGCCATTGTTGTGTGCCGTCGAGTTGGTTCTGACTCATAGTGACCCTTTATAAAGGGTTTCTGAGGCTGTACATCTTTGTGGAAGTATAAAGTCTCATAGTTCTCCCTCGGAGAGGTTGGTGGGCTTGAACTACCTACCTTATGGTTTGTAGTCCAGTGCTTATTCTATGGAGTCATTACACTCCCCACCATCCACCTTTTTTTTTTAACTACAAGGTATCTTTTTATGTTACCATAGTATAAAATAGCTACCCAAACCTGGTTGAGGTTTCGTCCTATAGTCTAAACAACTAGACTATTTGTTCATATTTGTGCCATTATGTACGGGTTTGTTTATGGGGCAATATTTCAAAATACCTTAATAAGAGAACTGCTAGCAAGATGGTGGACTAGAAATACATGCTACACTTTTTACAAAATAGATACCAGAGACCAAATGAAACAGATACAGATGATAATCTTAAAATACTGAGCTTCAGAGGAAAGGATGGAGAAGTGGACTGAATACTGACTAGGAGACAAAGATAAAGACTAAATATTGACTAGGAGAAGAAGATAAAGAAAGAAAAGAGAGAAGTGAATTGTTGGCTGGCCTGACTCCATACAGGCATCTTGAAGGTTTTAGAGCAGCATTGGATCTGAGCAGCTGACTGATGGTGTGGATGAACACTGGTGGCTAGTAACAAGAAAGCAACTGTGCCCATACAACTCAGACACAACTGTATCCTCTACAACCCCACCAACTGGGCAACAACCATGATCAGCTCCCATACCACTTGATCAACAATAGATAGCAGCCAACACCAGTCAAACTCACCCTGAAATTAGCTGCATACACAGTGAATGGAGAACAGCAAAACCTTTCATTCTCCATCACACCCACCAGGACACAAGTGGAACACAACAACATACAATCATCAATTAAATATAAATAAAATGTCACCACAATGTCTTCAATATGACAATATTCAGATACACAGAGAAACAAGACAGAGTGACTCAAACAAGTATCCAAGATACAGAACAAGAAACTATTTCTGAGAAAAGAAATGTATTAGAACTACCTAATAAAGAATCCTAATGAATGATATTAGGTACCTTCAATGGATTGAAAGAAAACTTGAGAAAGTTGCAAATGAGAGCAAGAACTCAGAAAAAGCTTTAGAAATTTTCAGGAAATACTACAATAACAAAAGGACAAAATAAATGAAAATCTAGAAAAAATGCAAAATGTGCAAATAGAAATCCAAATAATTAATACTAAGATGTAAGAAATAAATAATACAATGAAAGGGCAAAGAAGTAAATTTGAGACAATGAAATGCCGAATTAGTCTTCTATAAGAGAAATCAGAAAAAAGAGAAAAATCTGAACAAAGACTAAGATTTTTGTGGGAAACCATAACAAGGAAGGATTTATGGATGACTGGAAATCTAGAGCAGGAAGAAACAAACAAAAAAGAGCATAGAAAAAACTGTCGAAGAGTTACTGAAAGAGAACTTCGATTACAGTTGTTCGAACGGAACAAGGGGGCAATGAAAGGTTTAAAATCAGGAAACGTGTGTGTCAGGGCTGTATTCTTTCACCGTAGTTATTCGATTTGTATGCAGAGCAAATAATCCAAGAATCTGGATTCTATGAAGAAGAACATGGCATCAGGATTGGAGAAAGGTTCATTAACAACCTGTGATATACAGATGATACAACTTTGCTTGCAGAAAGCAAAGAGGATTTAAAATACTGATGAAGATCGAAGAATACAGTCTATGGTACAGATTGCACCTCAATGAAAAGAAAACAAAAGTATTCACAACAGGACCAATAAAAAGCATCATGATAAATGGAGAAAAGATTACTGTTGTCAAAGACTTCATTTTGCTTGGATCCAAAATCAACACCCATGGAAGCAGCTGTCAAGAAATCAAATGACTCATTGCAGTAAACAAATCTGCTCCATGAGACTTTTTAGAGTGTTCAATAGCAAAGATATCAGTTTGAGGCCTAAACCATGGTATGTATATTAAGAAGCCTCATATGCATATGAAGTTTGGCCAATAAATAAGGAAGACTGTAAAATCATTGATACATTTGACTTATGGGGCTTAAGAAAAATATTGAAAGTACCATGGACTGCCAAAAGAATAAACCAATCTGTGTTGGAAGAAGTACAGCCAGAATGATCCTTGGGAGCCAAGATGGCCACATTTGTCTCTCACACTTCAGACATACTGTCAGGAGGGACCATTCCTTGGAGAAAGATACCATGTTTGGTAAATTGGTGGGTCAGAAAAAAAGAGGACAACCGCAATGAAATGGATTGACACAGTGGCAGCAACAATGGGCTCAAATGTAGCAATAATTGTGAGGTTGGCACAGGACCGAGCAGTATTTCATTCTGTTGTGCATAGAGTCACTATGAGTCAGTACCAACTTGATGGTAACTAACAATAACAACAAAAACCATGTGAGAATAAATTTGTTAGTCAAAGCCATCCATTTATGATATTCCTGTCATAGCAGCTTTAGATATCTAAGATAATATCACTGAAAATTTTCAAAGTACCTTTTCCACTAAATGCACTTATCTCTTGTTGCATATATGATGCCAGAAAATAATACTAGTGTAATGGGTGTGCCATCAAGAAGGTCCTAACTCATAGCATTGTGTAGGGTTTCTGTGGCTTTAAATTTTCACAGAAACAGATTGCCTCATCCTTCTCTCTTGGAGGGGCTTATAGATTTGAACTGCTTACCTTGCAGTTAACAACTCAACTCATAAAGCACTATCTTCCAGGGCTCCTAATATTACTGTAGATATAACATATAAGAATCGTGATGAATGATACTAAAGCTGTGGATAAAAATCATGGAATCATAATATGTAGAGTTTTTTAAAGGCATTGCCATCAAGTACACAACTTTATATTTCATATGTTGTTGTTGTTAAGTGCCGTCGAGTCTATTCCAACCCATAGTGACCCTGTATAGGGTTTCCAAGGAGCATCTGGTAAGCTTGAAGTGCCGACCTTGCCGTTCAAATGGCTTTGCAGTCTGGCACATTAACCCACACCAGAACTCCACATAAATCTATACTTCATATAGATTCTATTTATTTGGGTATTTATTCAAAAACTATTTATTCAATACCTACAATATACCAGGTGTATGAAATTATATAGTGAACTAAGATAAACATAGATTCTATCCTCATGGGAGTCCATATCTGGTGTATAGAGTTAGCACACATGAATGCTAACCAAAGGTTGGAGATTTGAATTCATTCAGAGGCACCTCAGAAGAAAGGTCTGACTATCCACTTCTGAAAAAGTAGCATCAAAACATCTTTCTAGCACAGTTCTGTTCTGAAACACATGGAGTCGCAATTGGTTTGGTTTTTATTTTTGTCATGTTTGTCTTTGTGAAGCATAGATAGGTTCAAAGGGGGAACCAGAGAGATATGCAGCAATATCATATGAGCTACAGTATTGATTGAGAAGAAAGCTACAAGCATAGGACTATACTTGCCAGGAAGGATAGTTTATGACAACAAAACTCCACATGAAGGGAGAAAACAGAGTTACCTATAGACAGAGATGAGTTTGACTGAAATATAATGATGCAAAAGTTTTGGAACTCTTTCCAAGGTTCTAGCAATGTACGCTTTGATGAAGTGTTTTGTAAAATACAAAATGTAGCTAAGTTTTGTATTTTTCTACTTAAAATAATTACCACCACTTTGTGTAAGGGTCAGAATATATCCTTGCCTGCAAATTTTTTCTTCTCTGGAGTTGTAACTGGGCATTTTAAATATCCAAGACAATTCAATTCTTGAATTTTCCTCAGGCCATGATTAGCAGGAGAAATAGACTGACCTGTCAGCAGCCTGCCAAGTGCAGTAATGGGACTTAAATTAGAGAGTAAATTAGAAAGTCCACCAACTGAGTTGGACTAAACTGTTGTTAAGTGCCATTGAGTTGATTCTGACCCGTAGTGACCCTGTATAGGGTTTCCAGGAGCAGCTGGTGAGCTTGAACCACCAACCTTGCAGTTCAAATGACTTTGCAGTCTGACTCATTAGCCCACAGCCCCATACCAGGACTAAACTAGCTATATGGAAAGTCATTTACTGAGCATTTCATGGAAACAGTTATAAAATTACTTAAGAGAGAAGGTTGAAGCCAGGACTGTAGATCAGTATAGACAATTGTTGGGAGCTATTTGAGCTGAAGGTCTCAGACTTGGGGGTAGTTTAACCAAAGGATTGCAACTAAACAGTTGTGGTCCAGAAAATTGGACTTTTCCCAGGTCATCTTGACCCCCTGAAGAACTTGCAGGGCTGCTTCGAGGGACAGGGAACTTGCAAGGTTTTTTCCTTGTATGACCTCAGTTCAAGTCTGCAGAACACATCTTGCCCTGTCTCTGTCTCCTTAGCAACCACAAGTCACATTCTTCTAATAAAGTCCTTCTTTCTGCATGCATCAATATCTCCAAATGTTTTTCTTTTCCCTGCCCCCAGCACCTCCTTTGAATTGTGTATATAATAAATGTGTTGAACATAGGTCAGAGTCACAGTATTTCCATCAAAGTGCTGTTTCCCACCTGGTCCCAATTTTACATACTTCAATTGTGTCTTGGTCTTCCTTTTTTTCTAACCTCCTGTCGCCCCTGCTCAGGTTTAATCTCTCTGTGCGGGTCATGGAGCATAGCCACTTGTTGGATGTGGCAGACAATAACCCAATATCAAAGTGGTTTGGATGATCTGTAGATGAGACTGGCTCCTGTTAGTTACTGTTTTGAAAATATCTCAATTACTTAAGTTGGAGTTGTTGTTGTTGTTGTTATGTGCCATCGAGTCAATTCCGACCCATATCGACCCTGTACAGGGTTTCCGAGGCTGTAAATCTTTACGGGAGCAGAAAGCCTCATCTTTTTCCCGCAGAGCGGCTGGTAGTTCGAACTGCTGACCTTGCGGTTCGCAGCCCGATTTGTAAGTACCCAAGTGTAACCGTATAGGCTTTCTTTCATTTGGAGCATGGACAAGCTCAGCTACTTCCCCTACCCTCTTTAACCACAAAGATGTGATAAAGACTGATGGGCAAAGAGGTCAGCAGTTTATAGAACAGGACTCAGACTATTCCAGGGTCCAGTGTTAGTGCACATTGAGGCAAACGTAAAAGATGCATAAGTTTTCCCCTTCCTTAAAGTGAACCAATGGAGAGAAGCAGGGAGATGACACCTTCTTCCTCAGAACAATGCACCTCTGGGAGCTGAGTAGGAGGAACTGGTGACAATAACATGACATCTGTCAACTTTTAAAACATTGGAATCAGGAAACCCAAAAGTAAAGTAGAAAGAAGATTAATTAGGTACATCAAGATTTGACACATCATTGAATGCCTGCTAATGAATAATAATAAAAAAAAATTGAATTTTCCTATTGTCTTTATACATAAGATTTTAAATCACAAAGCATTTTCACAAAAGCATAAAGAGTTTTAAAAAATAGCATTGCTTACAATATAGAATGGAGTGTGACAGACAGGTAAGCTCATTCTCTAAGAAAAGTAACAGCTCATTCTTGAGTTCATTTTTTTTCTAAACTTTTATTCTAAATAATTCACAGAGAAGCAGAGAGAGAAGTCTTAAACCATGGCAACTGTGAGAGATGCTGTCATTCAATCAGACGTTTTAAGAAATCATTGCAGTAAAACCAGCAAGAGAGCAAGGGAGAAAAAGTGTGGATGATTTTCTGATTTCCTCAAGATACTGAAAAGCAATTTGTCAGGGAAATAGATTTATTAATTTGCCAAGTCATTTTCTGTGGTCAACAGATGTGACAAAACCACATGGCTATATTTACAAAAACTTGATTAATAATGCAAATGTCAGTGATCACTTGAAAAGAATTAGTATTTTAGGAGAAGCTATTGTCGTTGTTATGTGCCATGGAGTAGGTTCCAACTCATAGCGACCCTGTATAGGGTTTCCGAGGCTGTAATTTTTTATGAGAGCAGAAAGCCTCATCTTTCTTCTGCGGAACAGCTGGTAATTTCAAACTGCTGACCCTGAGGATAGCAGCCTGATTCGTAACCACTACACTACCAGAGCTCCTTACAGCCCACATAAACAAAAGACTTTGCTCAAAGATGTTCAGTGACAGTGCACATTTGTATACAAACCTAGGTCACAGTCTGGAGTACTGTGGGTCCCCAGGAGGAAACCTAAAGTCCAGCAGTCCTAGTTTTAATCCCACTTCTCTCTCTTATGAGATGTATAGATTTTAGCAGGTTACATAACATCTCCACATCTCAGATTGGTTTACCACTGGCTCTGTCACATTATAAGCCTTAAATGAATGCTAGGGAGATTTTAAGGAAATGTCTTTCTGGCTTAGGTATAAGGTATGAGACGATCTTCTCATGCATGTTAAGTTCGTTCTTTGGTCACCCTTTGGTATGTAGACAACAGAAGTTACTCTGGTTAAACATCTCTGTAATCATGTAGGCTGTTAATAGTTAAGGGAGTTTTCTGTTGGTAGCTCACAAATAGATGGCACGTTATAAGTTGGCAATTGAATGGACCATTTCATATCAACCATAGATATTTCAGGAGTCCTGATGTGGCACTATAGGATGAGCTCGGGGCCATAAGGTCAGTTTGAACCATAAGATCAGTGGTTCAAATCCACCAGCAACTCCTCGGAAGCCCTATAGAGGGTCACTATGTATTAAAATAGACTTGATGACACTTAACAGCAACAATAACTATTTCAAGGTCTGAGTTCATAATTGCAAATAATCCAACTTCCTAGCTTCCTTTCTTCTTCTCAATCCCAATCTTGGGAATTCCCCTAGTCATAAAAACCTCTACCAAAAGGAGAGGGAAAATGAAACAAAGAAGGCTCACCCAAAGTATATACTTTATTTTTTATGAATAGTTTTTTAGATAGTTGTGGGTCTATTATTGACTGTTGTGTACTGGTTTTGGGCAAATATAATAAGACAGTAAAAGCAACAAAGAGCATATGAATAAAAAAGTAAAATATAAAACTATGTTTGCAGGTGATAAAAGTACATATCTGTAACCACCTGCACACACACACACATATACACACAAAATCAGTGGAAAATCAATGCTAACAATAAGAGCATTTAGACAGCAGTTTTAAGTGAATATTTTTCATACACCATAATTTGACTATTTAATATTTAAATAATCAGTGGAAATGAGGTCAAGGTGAGGTTAGCACAGGACAGGGTAGTATTTTATTCTGCTATGCATAGAATTGCTATGAGTTGGTGGCACCTAACAACAACAATTTATGATTTATTGAATAATATAATGTTATAGTTGTTAAGTGCCAAAGAGTCAGTTCTGACTAACAGCCACCCTGTAAAGGATTTCTAAGGAGCAACTGGTGGGTTTGTACCACCAACCTTTAGAGTAAAGGAATGATTCTCCCTTTATTCCCTCCCCTTGTAACCACTAATACATTTTAATCTCTATTTACTTACTTGCTTATTTCATGTAAGTATTAGCATATAATAATAATTTCACACCTGATTTATTTCACTCTAGGTAATATTTTCAGTGCTTATCCATGTTGTATCATATATCATGATTTCATTTTTCTTTATGACTAAGTAATATTTCTATGTATATATCTCATTTTTTATCCATTCATATGCTGATGGACACCTGGATAGTTTCTATCTTTTGAATATTGTGAATATTGGTAAAATAAATATTGGTGTATAGGTTCCTAGCTACATTCCTGTGGTAAAGTATTTCTAATTAAAAACAGCTTGGCAAGTAGGAATTATCCATAAGTCTGACATTCATAAACTGAGAGGGAGAGGGGACACCTTTATCTCATATCTATGGGAAAAGGATGGGTTTTTCAGTATATGATATTATTGGAATAAACTAGTAGCTATATATAAAATAGGGCTGCTAACCTCACAGTCAGCAGTTCAAAACTACCAGCTGTTCCATGGAAGCAAGATGAGGCTTTCTGCTCCCATAAAGATTTACAGCCTCAGAAACCCTGTACAGGGTCGCTATGAGTTGGAACCGACTCCTCAGCACATAACAACAACAACAGCCACCCCTCATAAACCCTATACAGAATTGCTCTGGGTCTGAACCGACTGGACTGCTCTTAACAGCAATAACAACAAAATGGTAGATATGTTCTTACTTGGGTGAAGGAAAAGGCAATATACAATAAGAAGGAGGTAAATACAAAACAGGAGTCCAGAGAGGCACTGTCAGTTAAGTATGGGACTGTTAACTACAAGTTTGGTTCAAGCCCACTGTCGCTCCCCAGGAACCCTGTAACAGGGTTGTTATGAGTTGCAATTGACTCGATAGTACTTAACAACAACAACATAATGGTAAATCATACAAAGAACAAATGTATGAAAATTTCTTAGTCATAACAAATATCTTGAGGGAATGAGTCACTGGACCTGGGTTATCGACATAGTCTTGGAGGACACCAAGGTAAATTGACATAACATAGTCCACAGAGACTATGTTCTACATCCAACTCTAAGGAGTAGCAAGTAGGGTCGTAAAAGCTTATGAGTGGACATCCAAGGTACAAGTGTCTTCCTGACTGGAACAAAGAAAATTAAAGAACATTAAGGATGCAAGGAAATAATTAGTCTAAAGAACAGTGGACCACCTGAAGCCCAGGCTCCTTGATCCTGAGACAAGAAGAACTACCTCTACTGACAGCTCTAAAAGAGATCCCAATAGGAATTCAAGGATAGAATGCAATAAAAATGTAGAACAAAATTAAAGATAAAAAATGAAGACTAGATATAGTAGGCTAATAGAGATTGGTGGAACCTTCAAAACTATGGCCCTTAGACACCTAGAACTAAATTTACCCCCATAACTCTATTTTCAGCCAAGTGATTGTTGTTGTTGTTAAGTGCCAACCCATAAAGACCTTGTATAGGGTTTCTGAGGAGTGACTGGTGAGTTTGAACCGCTGACCTTGCAGTTCAAATGGCTTTGCAGTCTGGCCCATTAACCCACAGCACCACACCAGGACTCCAACCAAGTGATAGACAGGCCTAAAGCATGAACAATAGCAAGAGGGAGGTATGCACTCTCATTAGAACAATCAACCATAAAAGATCCAAAGGGCAGCATTTGTTCAGAAAGATTGCTCAAAAGGCAATTAGGAATAGGAAAGGATGAATAGAAACAATAAACACAGAGAGAGGGTGGGGAAAATGCTGTTGCATTATAGGATTGCAATCAACATCACAAAACAAAATGTGTCTGAATTGTTGAATAGAAAATCACTTTGCTCTGTAAACTTTCACCCAGTTCACAATAAAAATAAATTACGATACTTTTGCACTAGCATAGTATAAGACAAATGACAAACTAAGAAAATACATTTCCAGTACATACCACAAACGCAGATAATGAGCTAGTATCTCTAACAGCTAAGGAGATTCTAAAAGTAAAGAATGAAAAATTACAGAGATATAACTGAAAAAGTACTAGAAAAGAAAATGCAAATGGCCCTTAAGCATATAGCAGGATACTCTACTTTGCTGTAGAAAATAAATGTAAATTAAAATCTACTTTTCTAGCAGTTGGGCAAATTTGATATATTTGACAAGATAGCCCACCCCCTACATTTACCTTCCAATATTTGTCTAGCTAATTACAACTCATACAAGGAAAACTGAATAGGTGAAAGGATCTATGAAAATGTTTTCAAAGTTTTATTGTCTCAGATGAGCTGTCTGCTCTTAGCTAGAATGACAGAAGATTGAAAGTCCAAATATAACAGGTAATTTAGAGGCGATGATGCTACTCTTTTCTCCAAAGTCTTGGAGACTTAGGCACACCTTCTTTGTTGTTTTGTTAACTCTAAAAAGTAATAAAATCAACCTACATGGATTTTACATTCAGTTAATCAGCTATTATTGATTACCTTCTATGTGCCAGACATATGTGGCTACTTCCCTTTCCTAATCAATGTCTTTGCAAAACATTTATCCTTATCATTTGGCCCTGGATATGTGTGGGAGACAGAGAAGTAAGGAAGAGCAGAAACAGAATGAATGGGCCAACAGAATCAGGCCAATTATGAAGCTGGATAGTTTACTAGGTTAAATGGTTGTTCAGCAGTAAAATTCTCACCTTTCATGCCAGGAGAGTTGGGTTGGATTCAAGCGTAGCCACCATTCATCAGTGGAAACTTGCACATTACTCTGCTCCTAAACAGGTTTTAGCAGACCTTCCAGATGAAGACAAATTAGGAAGAAGACTGTTGTTGTTAAGTGCCTTTGAGTTGGTTCCAACTCATAGCTACACTGTATAGAGTTTCCAAGGAGAGACTGGTGAGCTTGACCCACTGACCTTGTGATTCAAACCGATCTTGCAGTTCAGCATATTAACCCTAGGCCTGGCATTCTGTTTCATAGGGATGGAAATCCTATGGATCACAATTGTATGATCATGTTATAAATGGGGTCTCTGTGATTTGGGGGCCAAATCTATAGCAGCTAATGGTGCTTCTGCAGGTATTTCTTTAAATGATTTGATGATTTTAAAAATCCCTTTTAAAATTAGTGATTATTGCCCACAGAATGTGAAAAAAAATCTTTTGCAATGACATATCAGACAAAGGACTAATTTCTAAAATCTATAGAAAACTACAACACCTCTACAAGAAAAGGCCAAATAACTCAATTTAAAAATAGGCACAGGATATGAACAGATATGTCACCAAAGAAGACATTAGGGCAGTCAACAAATATATGAAGAAATGCTCACGATCATTAGCCATTAGAGAAATGCAAATCAAAACAACAATGAGAATCATCTCACACCGGCAATAACAGCGGAGTTCAAAAATCAGAGGACAATAAATGTTGGCAAGGATGTGGAGAGACTGGTGTCTTCCTACATTGCTGGTGGGGATGCAAAATGGTCCAACCACTCTGGAAAACAGTATAGTGCCTCCTCAGAAAGTTGAAAGTAGAAATACCATATGATTCAGCATTATTCTACTTGGTATAGATCCACAAGAAATACAAGCCATAACACAAGTAGATATATGCACACCAATGTTCATAACACTACTATTCACAATAGCAAAAAGACATTTGAATGGGATAAAAAGGAATATAAGGAAATATGATTATGAAAGCTTGTAAGCCCATCTTTAGCCTATAACTGATTAGAATACCTAAAAGGGGTTGTAGAAATTGCCCAGTAAAACAGGCTTCCTGTGGAGCCTTTGTAGTCTATAGGGCCTTAGGTGAAATCCTGAGCCTCATCCAAAACCTTTTGCGGTAGGACATTCATACGTGAAAGGACAAGCAGACCAGCCTGGAATAGCTAGAGGAAGAGAAGATACTTCTTGAAAGAAAGACCAGCAGGAAAAACCCAAAATAAAAATGGCAGTTTTTTGCTACAAGAACAAGCAAGGAGCTGGGAAGCCATCAAAACAAGCAATCAAGTCCCTTCAGGACAGATGCCCTTCTAAGACTGAAACTCAAAGGGAACACATGAGCAGGCATGTAGGCTGGCTGGCAATCATGTTGGTTTCCTGGTAAGGGGAAGAGAGGGAAAGGCAACAATGAAGAAATGGGCTGAGCTCAACCACATTCCATAGACTCCAGTTGACCTGGAGATGAGAGAAAGAAAAGAAGGGATTGGCTGGTCCAAAGTGTGATGAGTCCTGTGCACTCCTGAGCCCATGGACATGGACATAGCCACAGAGGGCTGGAGCTGAGATCAAAGTGCCCAGCTGATGTGAAGTGAGAGGAGACGCACAATAACACCCAAACTTGTAGAGTGTACCCATTCGACCTGGCTTCGATGGCTTGATGATCAGAACTTGACTAAAGGAAGATAAACAATGAAGGAAACAAGTGTGAATTGCTACAATTTGATGAATTTGACCTAGTACTTATGGATGTAGTTGCTCAAAGCGCCAACTGAGAGGGAAGGAGTCTTACATCCAATATCAATCCTATCCCCTCTGTATACAGGATTGATAGGAATGGACAACTTAGACATCGGCAACCTAAAATGGGAGCGTCTATAAAGGTAGCGTAGTGGTTATGAATCGGGCTGTGAACCTTAAGGCCAGCAGTTCGAAACTACCAGCCGCTCCATGGGAGAAAGATGAGGCGTTCTGCTCCCGTAAAGATTTACAGCCTCGGGAACCCTGTACAGGGTCGCTATGGGTCGGAACCGATTCGACGGCACTTAACAACAACAATCTGGTAGTGGGAGTCCTGGTGTGGGGCTGTGGGTTAATGTGCCAGACTGCAAAGCCATTTCAACTGCAAGGTCGGTGGTTGAAGCTCACCAGCTGCTCCTTGTAAACACTATACAGGGTCGCTGTGGGTAGGAACCAACTCGATGGCACTTCACAATAGCAACAACAATCTGGCACTGTGGAGTCCTGGTGTGGTGCTATGGAGTCCTGGTGTGGCACTGTGGGTTACTGTACCATACTGCGAAGCTGTTTGAACTGCAAGGGTGGGAGTTCAAGCTCACCAGCTGCTCCTTGAAAACCCTATATAAGGTCATTATGGGTCAGAATCGACACGACGGCACTTGACAACGTGACAACAACAGTCTGGTAGTGTGGAGTCCTGGTGTGGCGCTGTGGGCTAATGCGTCAGACTGCAGTCATTTGAACTGCAAAATTGGTGTTTCAAGCTCATCTCTGGTAACTATGATGCTGTTGTTGTCAAGTGCTGCCAAGTTGGTTCCGATTCAGCAACCCAGTATAGGATAGGGTTCGAGATATAGATAGATACATAGATAGATAGATAGATAGATAGATAGATAGATACATACATACATACATACATACATACATACATACATACATACATAGAGATAGATGAT
>NW_006408976.1:229000-230090 GCF_000296735.1 Chrysochloris asiatica
TATATATGGTTTTGAACTGTTGACATTATGATTTTCAGTACACCACTGATCCTACCATGCCATACCAGGAGTCCACCTGATAACCATCATAGAATGTTTATTATAGCATGAAAACATTTTCTTGCCTTTTTACAGTAGTGGTCTCATACAATATCTTACCCTTTGCAACCAACTAATTCCTTTCAGTATAATATTCTCCAGGTTCCTCCATGTTATTTGTTGTTTTATAGATTCATTGTTATCCTTCAATGTTGTATAATATTCCATTGTGTATATGTACCAAAGTTTGTTCAACCATTCCTTTGTGGATGGGCATTTAGGTTATCTCCATCTTTGCGCTATTGTGAATAATGCTGTAATGAACATGGGTGCACATATATCTATTTGTGTCATGGCTCTTATTTCCTGAGAATATACAAAGTAGAGTGATTGCTGAGTCATATGGTATTTTTATTCCAACCTTCAGAGAAAGTGTCATACTTTTCCATAGCAGTTGTATAATTTTACATTTCCACCAACAGTGTAGAAGTGTACTATACTCTTCACACTCTCTCCAGCACTTGCAGTTTTCCAGAATTTTTTTTTGCTATTGTTAATAGTGCTGTGATAAATATCAGTGTGTGTGTATCTACTCGTGCCCTGGCTCTTAATTCTTGTGGATGAATACCAAGTAGAGAGATTGCTGGGTCAGAAAATTTCAAAGATCAACTCGGGAAGATAAAACCAAATACTATAATAAAATATGCAAAGATTTGGAATTAGAAAACCAAAAAGGAAGAACACAGTCAGTATTTCTCAAGCTGGGGGAACCGAAATAAAAATTCAAGCCTCGACTTTCGTTATTGAAAGATTCTCTGGGAAAATTATTGAATGATGCACAATGCATCAAGAAAAAATGGAAGGAAAACACAGAGTCACTGTACCAAAAGGAAATGGTTAATGTTCAACCATTTCAAGAGGTACCATATGAATAAGAGTCAATGATACTCAGGGAGGAAGTCCAAAGTGCATTGAAGAAATTGGCAAAGAACAAGGCACCAGGAATTGATGGAATGAAAATTGAAATCTTTCAAGAAAGTGAGGCAGCACA
>NW_006408976.1:230950-238006 GCF_000296735.1 Chrysochloris asiatica
GGCAAATCTGCTGCACAGGAACTTTTTAAAGTGTTGAAGAGCAGAGATGTCAGCTTGAGGAATAAGGTACGCCTGACTCAAGCCATGGTATTTTCAATAATCTCATATGGATCAAAAGCTGGACAGTGAATAAGGAAGACTGTAGAAGAATTGATGTCTTTGAATTGTGGTGTTAAAGGAGAATACTAAGAGTGCCATGGACTGCCAAAAGAACCAATAGATCCATTTTGGAAGAGGTGCAGCCAGAGTGTTCCTTGCAGGCCAAGATGGCTAAAATTTGTCTCTCATACTTTGGACATGTTGTCAGGAGGGAACAGTCGCTGGAGAAGGATCTCATGCTGGGTAAGATGGAGGGTCAGGGAAAAAGAGGAAAACCCCCAACGAGATGGATTGGCCAGGTGGCATCAAGTGTGGCAGCAGTAGTGAGGTTGGCCCAGGATCGGATATTGTTTCATACTGCTGTGCATGGGGTCGCTATGAGTCGGTTCCAACTCGATGGCACCTGACTACAACAACAACATGATATAATTATTTCCAACTTTCTGAGGAAATAGCATACCGTTTTCCAGAATGTTTTAGCCAGTTTTCAGTTCCAACAGCAATGTAGGAGGGCCCCAGTCACTCCACACCCTCACCAGCATTTGTTGTTTTTTGCTTTGTTTTGCATTTTTAAACTTCACTATTAATTCAGGTAAGGAGCTCTGGTAGTGTTGTGGTTACGAATCGGGCTGTGAATCTCAGGGTCAGTAGTTTGAAACTACCAGCTGTTCCAGGGGAGAAAGATGAGGCGTTCTGCTCCCATACAGATTTACAGCCTCGGAAACCCTGTACAGGCTTGCTATGAGTCGGAACCGACTCCATGGCACATAACAACAACAACACTTAATTCAGGTATGAGGTGATATGACAGGGTTGTTTTGATTTGCATCTCTGTAATTGCTAATGATCATGAACATTTCTTCATGTATTTGTTGGCTACATCAATATTTTCTTGATGATGTGTCAGTTCATGTCCTGTGCCCATTTTAAAATTGGGTGGTCTGTCTTTATCTTATAGAGGTGTTGTAATTTTCTATAAGACTTAGATATTAGCCCCTTGTCTGATATGTTGTTGCAAAAAAATTCTTCCCAGTCTGTTGACTCCCTCTTTACTCTTTTGGGGAAATGTTTTGATGCACAAAAGTGTCTAATTAAATAAAAGGGTTCCAGTCATCTATTTGTCTCCTGCCTTCTGTGTGTTTTTAGTTATGTTTGAAAGTGTATTTATACCGTATACTGGAGTCCCTAAGTGTGTCCCTATTTTTTCACTGATGATCTTTGTAGTTGTAGATTTTACATTTAGGTTTTTAGTCCACATTGAGTTTGTTTTTGTATATGGCGTGACATATGGGTCTCTTTCTATAGCCCTATAAATGGAATTCCAGTTTTGCTAGCAACATTTGTAATAGAGACTATCTCTTCCCCATTTAATGTTTTTGGCCCTTTGTTAAAGATCAGATGACTGTATACTGATGGCATTACTTCTGGCTTCTCAATTCTGTTCCACTGATCTATATATCTTTTTTTTGTGCCGGTACCAGGCTGTTTTGACCACTGTGACTGTGTAGTAATATTTGAGATCAGGGAGTGAGAAGCCTCCAACTTTGTTCTTTTTGTTAATCAGTTCTTTGATTATCCAAAGTCTCTTTCCTTTCCATATAAAGTTAGTAACCATTTTTTCCATCTCTTTAAAGAATGATATTGGAATCTGGATTGGGCTAGTGCTATATCTGCAGATTGTTTTGAAGTGTTGTTACTGCTGTTGCTAGGTGTTGTCAAGTTGGTTCCAACTCATAGTGACCCTATGCACAACAGAAAGAAACACTGCCAAGTCCAGAACCATCCACACAATCTTTGTTATGCTTGAACCCATTGATGTTGCCACTGTGCCAATCCATCTTGTTGGGAGCATTCCTCTTTTTCTCTGAACCTCCACTTCACCTAGCATGATTTCTTTCTCCAGGAACTGGGCCTTCCAATAATGTGTCCAAAGTATAAAAGATGAAGTCTTGCCATCCTGTCTTCTAGGGAGCATTCTGGCTGTATTGCTTCCAAAACAGACAAATGTCTGTTCTCCTAGGCAACCTTGGTAGTTTTAATATTCTCCAACACCATAATTGAAATACATCAATTCTTCTTCTGTTTTCTTTATCTTCTGTGCAACTTTCATGTGCTATGAAACTATGGAAAATATCATGGCTTGGCTTAGGCACACCTTAGTCCTCAAACTGATATCTTTACTCTTCAACACCTTAAAGAGGTCTTTTACAGATATGCCTAATGCAATGTATCATTTGATTTATTGGCAGCTGCTTCCATGACTGTTGATAGTTGCACTTTATTGTCAAGAAAGCAAAAATCCTCACCACTGGACCAATAATAATATCATAGTAAATGTAGAAAAGATTGAAGATTTGAGCAAAATGAAGTCTTTGAGAACTTCAATCTTTTCTCCATTTATTATGATGTTATTTTTGGTCCAGTGGTAAGAATTTTTGTTTTCTTGACATTGAGGTACAATCTATACTGAAAGGTGTGGTCTTTGATCATCATCAGTATTTTAAGCCCTTTTCGCTTTCAGTAAGCAAGGTTGTATTATCTGTCAATGAAAGGTTGTTAATGTGTCTTCCTCCAATCCTGATGTCACCTTCCTCTTCATATAATCCAGCTTCTCAGATTATTTGCTCAGCATAGAGATTGAATAAGTATGGAGAAAGAATGCAACTTCGGCACACCTTTCTTGATTTAAAACTATTCAGTGTTCCCCTGTTCTATTTGAATAACTGCCTCTTGTTCTAGGTACAAGTTCCTCATGAGCACTCTTAAATTCTCTGAGGTCCTCATTCTGCACAATATTAGCCATAACTTGTCATGACTCAAGCAGTCGAAAGCCTTTCATAGTCCATAAAGCACACGTGAACATCTTTCTGGAATTCTTTGTTTTCAGTCAAGACCCATCTCGCTGGGGTCTTCCTCTTTTTCTCTGACCCTCCACCTTACCAAACATGATATTCTTCTCCAGCGACTGCTCCATCCTGACAATATGTCCAAAGTATGAAAAAAGAAGTTTGGCCATCCTGGCCTCCAAGGAGCACTCTGGCTGCACTTGTTCCAACACAGATCTGTTTGTTCTTTTGGCAATCCATGGTACTTTTAATATTCTCTTCCAACCCATAACTCAAAAGCATCAATTCTCCTACGGATTTCTTTATTCACTGTCCAGCTGTCACATGCATATGAGGTTATTGAAAATACCATGGCTTGGGTCAGGTGCATCTTAGTCCTCAAGCTAACATCTTTGCTCTTCAACACTTTAAAGTGTTAGGCAGCAGATTTGCCTAATGCAATACGTCATCTGATTTCTTGACAGAATCATAGCAGCACACAAACCACCATACTATGACAAACTGATGGACAAGTGGTGCTACTTTGAGTAGTGTTGAGTAAGACAATATTAAGTCTTACTAATACTGAGCATGGTATATTTTTCCATTTTTGTAAGTCTCGTTTGCTTTCTTGTAGTAGTGTTTTGTAGTTTTCTTTGTATACATCATTTGTTTCTCTGCTTAAATTACTAAATACTTCATCTTTGAGTGACTATTGTAAATGTTGTTTTCCTAATTTCCTTTTGGGAGCTGTCTTTATTAGTGCATATGAATCCAACTGATTTTCGTATATTGATCTTGTACCCTGACACTTTGCAGAATTGCTTCAATGTGTTCCAATAATTTCATTGCTGGGTATTTTCTATGTATAGCATCAAATCACCTACAAATAGAGTTTTACTTCTTCTTTGCCAATTGGGATGCCTTTATTTTCCCTTTCTTGACTTATGACTCTGGCTAAGAATTACAGAACAATTTTGAATAGGTGTGGTGACAAAGGGCATTCTTGTCTGGTTCCTGTTCTCAAAGGGAATGCTTTCAGTTTATCTTGGGAACATTGAGAGTAATGTTAGCTATTCGATTTGTATATATGTTCTTAATAATGTTGAAGTATGTCCTTTCAATCCTTACTTTGTTGAGTGGTTTTAGTAGGCATGGATGTAAGATTTTGTCAAATGCCTTTTCTGCATCAATCAATATGATCACATTGGAATAAGGTGATTGTTTTTCTAATATTGAACCATCTTTGCCTCTCTGGAATGAATTTCACTTGTTCATAATATATCATGTTTTTTGATATGTTATTGAATTCTATTGCGTAGGAAAATGTTTGCACATATGATCATGAGGGATATTTGTCTATAATTTTCTTTGTTTAGTTTTGGTATGAGGGTTATGCTTCCTTCATATCATGAGTAGAGGTATTTCCCAAAATTTTCTATGTTCTGGAATAGTTTGAGTGAAATTGGCATCTGACTGTTTGGTAATACTTTCTAGTAAAGTCGTCTGGGCCTGGACATTTTTGGTGAGGAGAGTTTTTTAATTACTTGATTAATTTCTTCTTTTGTTATAGGTCTGTTCAAGTTTTCTATTTCATGCTGTGTTACTTTAGGTGGGTCATGTTTTTTTAAAAAAGAAATGCATCCACTTCTAGTTTTTCAAATTTGGGGAATATAATTCTTCATTGTTGTCATGTGCCATCGAGTCAGAACCAACTCATAGCGACCCCATGCACAGCAGAACGAAACAATGTCCGATCCTGGGCCAATCTCACTACTGCTGCCACACTTGAGTCCATCAATGATGCCACCTGGCTGGTCCATCTCGTTGGGGGTCTTCCTCTTTTTCTCTGACCCTCCACTCTACCCAGCATGACATCCTTCTCCAACGATTGTTTCCTCCGGACAATATGTCCAAAGTAGGAGAGAGGAAGCTTAGCCATCCTGGCCTCCAAAGAGCACTCTGGCTGCCCTTCTTCCAAAACAGATCTATTGGTTCTTTTGGAAGTCCATGGCACTTTCAGTATTCTCCTCCAACACCACAACTCAAAGGCATCAATTCTTCTATGATCCTCCTTATTCACTGTCCAGCTTTCGCATGCATATGAGGCTATTGAAAACACAATGGCCTGGGTCAGGCGCACCCTAGTCCTCAAGCTGACATCTCTGCTCTTCAATACTTTAAAAAGTTCCTGTGCAGCAGATTTGCCCAGTGCAATACGTCGTCTGATCTCTTGACTGCTACTTTCACAAGTGTTGATAGTTGATCCAAGAAGAATGAAGTCCTTGACAACTTCAATCTTTTCTCCATTGATAAGAATGTTGTTTATTGGTCCAGTGGTGAGGATTTTTGTTTTCTTGACATTGAGATGTAATCCATACTGAAGGCTGTGTTCTTTAATCTTCATAAGTAAATGTTTCAAGTCCTCTTCACTTTCAGCAATCAAGGTTGTATCATCTGCATATCGCAGGTTGTTAATGAGTCTTCCTCCAATCCTGATGCCATGTTTTTCTTCATAGAACCCAGCTTCTTGTATTATTTGCTCAGCATACAGGTTGAATAAGGATGGTGAAAGAATACAACCCTGTCTCACACCTTTCCCAATTTTAAAACACACAATTCTTCATAGTATTGTGTTATTATGTTTTATTTCCATTAGTTCTGTTGTGATGTCATCTATATCATTTCTTATGTGTGTTATTTGCATCTTCTCCTTCTTTGCTTTAGTTCCATTTGCCAATAGGTTGTCAATTTTATTCATCCTTTCAAAGAACCAACTTCTTGTCTTGTTAATTATTTGTTTTGTTTTTTGTTGTCTAATTCATTTATTTTTGCTCTGGCACTGTACAGTCAGCACTGGACTGCAAACCACAAGGTCAGCAGTTCAAACCCACCAGCTGCTCCTTGGAATCCCTATACAGGGTCACTATGGGTCAGAACTGACTTAATGGCACTTAACAACAATGAGCTTTATTATTTCTCTTCCTCTAGTAACTGTAGGATTATTTTGTTGACATTTTTCTAATTATTGGAAATGTTGTGCTAATGTGTTGGTTTTGGTCTTTTCTTCTTTTTGGAAGTATGCATTTATTGCTATAAATTGCCCTCTAAGCATTGCTTTTGCTGTGTCCAAATGTTTTGATATGGTTGTGCTTGCATTCTCATATGTGTTAAGGAAATTTTTTATTTAATGTTTTATTTGTTCTATTACCCAGTAGCATTTCAGCATGGTGTTATTCAATTTCCATGTATTTCATTTTATTTCTTTGGTCCTTCTATTGTTGATTTCTAATTTTATAGCATTATGTTCAGAAAAGGTCCTTTGTAGTATTTTGATGTTTTAAAATTTATTGAGGCTTTTTCCGCCCGCTCCCCCCTCTCCCCCAGTGCCGCTCTGGCTGCACCGCGTGAGCTCTGAGCTCCCGGCTCCTGCTAAGCTAGCGCCGCCGCTGTCCGCCAGCCCCCATCATGATCATCTACCGGGACCTCATCAGCCATGATGAGATGTTCTCCAACATTTACAAGACCCGGGAGATCGCGGATGGTCTGTGCCTGGAAGTGGAGGGGAAGATGGTCAGCAGGACAGAGAGTAACATCGACGACTCGCTCATAGGTGGAAACACTTCCGCTGACGGCACCGACGGTGAAGGCACGGAAAGCACAGTAGTCACAGGGGTTGACATTGTCATGAACCATCACCTACAGGAAACCAGCTTCACAAAAGAAGCCTACAAGAAGTACATCAAAGATTACATGAAATCAATCAAAGGCAAACTTGAAGAACAGAAACCAGAAAGAGTAAAACCCTTTATGACAGGGGCTGCAGAGCAAATCAAGCACATCCTGGCTAATTTCAAAACCTACCAGTTCTTTATTGGTGAAAACATGAATCCAGATGGGATGGTTGCTCTGCTGGACTATCGTGAAGATGGTGTCACCCCATATATGATTTTCTTTTAAGATGGTTTAGAAATGGAAAAATGTTAAAAAATTTGGCAATTATTTGGACCTGTCACCTGTCATCCTAGCTGGCTGCTGCTCTTCATCCACACAACACCAGGACTTGGACAAAATGGGACTGATGTCATCTTGAGACCTTGATTTATTTGGAGCAGAGGCATTTTTTTTTTTT
>NW_006408976.1:238135-255186 GCF_000296735.1 Chrysochloris asiatica
AAAAAAAAAAAAAATTTATTGAGGCTTGCTTTGTGGCCTAATATGTGGTCTGTTCTGTAGAATGGTCCATGTGCCCTGGAAAAGAATGTGTATTATGTTGTTGGATTTAGAGTTCTGTATAAATCTATAAGATCAAGTAGTTGATTATGTGTTTAGTTCTTCTGTGTCTCTGTTCAGTTTCTTTCTAGTTGTTCTGTCTTTTTTCAAAAGTGGTATATTAAAACCTTGGATTATTGTAGCATTGTCTATTTATTTATTCAATTTTACTAGAATTTGATTTGTGTATTTTGAGGCTCTTTCTTTGGAAGCATAAATATTTATTATGGTTATGTTCTCTTGTTCAACCGACACTTTAATCATGAGATAATATCCTTTTTTGCTTCTTATGCTGGTTTTTGCCTTAAAGTCTACTTTATCAGAAATTAATATTGCCACTTCTGCTCATTTTTTATTTCCATTAGCTTGATATATTTTTTTCATCCTTTGATTTTTTAATTTATTTTTGCCTTTGTGTGTAAGGTATGTCTCTTGTAGACAGCATATTGGAGGATCTTATTTTCTTATACATTCTGCTACTCTCTGTCTCTTGACTGGGGCATTTAATCCATTGATGTTGAGTGTAACTTTTGAGAAGTATGAATTGACTCTGGGGGACTGCAATAACGCCATGTGATAAGTACTGGACTAAGAAAAATAAGATCTGTGATTCAAGCCAGCCAGCTGCTCCACAAAGATTTTTAAAAGCTTCAGAAACCCTATACAGGGTCACTATGAGTTGGAAATGACTCAAAGGCATTTAACATCAATAACAATCAATTAATTACAGTTTGGGGGGGTTTTTTTGCAGTCATTTTGCTGTGTGTGTTTTTTGTGGTACTGCTGTTTTCTTTGTTTTACATACTTTTCTGTGTTAACTTCCTTTTTTGTGTGTGTTTTCTTGGCAATTCTTTTACTACCATTGTTTAATATTTTACAAAAACTTCATGATTTCCCTCTTCTTGAATAATGTGAAAGTGTATTAAGTTTCTTTGATGTTACCCTGTAATGTATTAATTTCTTCCCAAGTTTAAAACAGTCTATTTTATCTTGAAATCTGCTTAACTCCCTTGCCATTTGGAATTCTGTAACTATACATTTCCCTCTTCTTGCTTTTTAGTTGTATTGATTATACAAGAGTGAGTCAAAAACTATTCACACTTTGGCTGTAGAATTTATTTAAATCACCTTTTAGAAAAGACAAATGCATCTTCTTTTGACATAATCTTTTTGCTTTTCAATACACTTTGTCCATGTGTCAACAAGCTTTCATATTTCTTTATTAAAAAGTGGTTATAGCTGAGCTGTGAGTCATGAATGCACCGCGGTCTTCGCTTCTTCATCAGAGGTGAATCTTCGTCCTCAAAGGACTGCTTACAAGGGACCAGAAAGGTGAAAATCCAATACAGCAATGTTAGGACTATAGGGAGGATGATTTAACACCTCAAAATGAAGATTTTGGAGAGTGTCAACAGTGTGGATGTGCATTGTCATACAAGATTACAATGCCCTTGAATAGATGTCCCTCAGTGTTAATCTAAACTTTAGGTTTTAGTTCTTCAGTGAGATCTCACTGTAATGAGCACTGTTGATTGTTGAACATTTTGCCTGATAGCTTTACAATATTGACCCTTGAGAATCGCAGAAAACTATAAGCATCAATTTCCAACTGATGGTTGACTTTTTAACTTTTTCTTGGTCAATTTCCTGAGATTAAATGGCAGAGTATAGAATGGAAATATCCTTAATCACTGACCTAAACACAATTAAGGAGAAGAATGAGTGAAATGGAAAGGGACCAGGAAATAGTAAAAATTTTAATTTAATTTTAAAACATTTTAATTAAATTAAGAGGGTTTTTTAAAAAAAAGAAGCAGCATTTGGAAAAGAGAAGCAGGAATAAAAGGGAGGAAATAGAGAAAAGAAAGCAAGAGAAATAAAGGCAAGAGAGAAAGAATAAAGGGGAAAAAATGAAAGAAAGAAAGAAAAAAAAATCAATGCAGGTGCCAGACCCAGAGAGGAGAAAATTTTGGGTCTACTGCCAGGAATGGACCCCACATTGTGGGTGGCTAAGGTTTGAGATCTGTGTTGGAAGAAATGCAGCCAGAGTGAGGGGAAAGATATCATGTTTGTTAAGATGGAGGGTCAGAGAAAAAGAGGAAGACCCCCAGGGAGATGGATTGACCAAGTGGCAGCATCAATGGGCTCAAGCGTGGCAACAATAGTGAGATAGGTCCAGGATTGGACAGTGTTTCGTTCTGCTATGCACAGGGTCGCTATGAGTCGGTATCGACTTGATGGTACCTAACAACAACAAAAGGGTTGAGATGGCAACACTCAACTCTAGACAGATTTATTTTAAAGCTAGGTGTTGTCTGTTCTGGGCACACAATCCAGAAATAGTTCACGCAGACCCCAAAGCAACTGGGGTATCAGGGTACTTCTGTCCCAGCAGGGAGCCAAGAGTGAGAGGTCCCTCTAGACATGAACCAGATCTGCAGGTCTGGAATAGGCCACACCTGATTCTAGGTTCTGGGGTTGGTACTGCTAGCTACCCACACACTTGGATATGACTTTGACAACCCAGAGAAGAGAAGCTTCCCTGGGAGTGTACACAGATAGGGGCCTGGTTACTTCTAGAGGTAACCAGGCTAATGTGGGGTACAAGAAAGAAGGAAAAAAATGTTCACACCTTTCTGTGCACCAATAACCAGATGCCTCTGTGCCACATACTGCCCTCTTGCCTTCAAAGTCGCCTGTGAAAGTTCACGATGACCACACCATGGCTGGCATAGCTGCCGGCACAGATCAACAGTTTTCTAACTATTTCCTCCTAAGTCTTTCTTAGTTTTCTCCTCCCCATGCCTGTTAAGCTGCTTTTCCTAGTGATATCTAGTCCAAGGCTGGCCAGGGCCAGTTCTGCAGATCTAGAGAAGGCAAGGCCTATGGCAGGTGTAGCTACCCCCCACCCCAACCATACCTTTAACTGGCCCACAATCATGGTGCTTGCCTCTGGTCTCCAGGAAAATGTGTGGAACAAGAAAAAACTTGCACCTTTATCTCTGCAAGCCACATGTATGTTTCTGCAATAAGAGATAAGTTTTCTTGTCTCTGAAGCCGCACACAAAAGCTCAAAGATGGCTGTGTTCATCTGGTCACTAACTCATACCACCAATCTCTCCTGATATTTCTGTGTTTGCACAGTTCTTTTTTCTAGTAAGCATGTAATCCACTTCTCTATCTCTTCATCTGTCGAAGCTCAGCATTCCAGGACTATCATCTATATTTGTTTCATTTGATTATCTATATCTTTATTGTAGAAGGTCCATAAAACCTTCTGTTAGTCACCCATCTTGCTGCCTCCTTCCCTCTTTTGGTTTCTTGTAGTATTCTTTTATAGGTCTTTTGTTTCTATGGTTAGATTTATTCCTGAGTATTTCACAGAGTCCTGGTGTGGTGCTGTGGGTTAATGTGCCAGACTGCAAAGCCGTGTGAACTGCAAGGTCTCACCAGCTGCTCCTCATAAACCCTATACAGGGTTGTTATGAGTCAGAATAGATTCAGATCAACTTGATGGCACTTAACAACAACATTTCATCCTTGGTTGGCTATTGCAAATGGTATCATTTTCCTGACTTCCAAAAGGAAATCTGAAAACAGAGCTCTCTTTATTAATATAAAGAAATCCAATTGACAAAAGACATTTTAAAGGAAATATTTGAAATGGAATAAAATGAAAAAGGAAATGTTTCCTACATTGTCAACTGGACAAATTCGTAATGCAAGGAGAGTTTCCTGAAATACATTCTTTATAATTCAATCTGGTTCACTGATCAGAAATTTTCAGGGTAAATGGCACTTTGGGGCATCTGAAAGCCAAATTGCCAGGTGTTAATAGAAGATCAAGTGTTGGATCTTTCAAAATATTAGTCACAGTCATTAAAATCGTTCCAGGGAAAGCATTATGGGACAATGTGGAGCCCATTAGCCAGAGCTACAAGATCGTGCTGACAAGCATCCCCACATCTGTGGTCTCCTGGAGTAGGGCTACAGCATCAGTTTGCTGCCTTCACCAGATCCCAAAGCTCCGTGGACCTCTACAGGTTTCTCCAGGACTCCTATCCACAGTCCAGTCTTTTGGTCAGGAAAGACAGGGAGGAAGAAAGATCTTTAATATGGACAGGAGAATATGAAAATAAAATCCCCTCAAATATGGAGTACCCTCATGTGTTCACAACTTTAGAATTGTTTCTGCAACCAAATATGAGTCTATCAACTTGCCGTTCCCTTCAGTGTTACGTGTGCTTAGCTTCACCTGAACAATGAAATCAAAGGCCAGCCTACTGGAAGGCATCTCTCACAGCAGACGAGAATACAGTTTTTATTTTCTACACTGATTACTATCTAAGCTTGTTTTTGATCGATTCCACTTTTTAGAGTTTGCCTTCTTGGCCTATTACAGAGGTTGTTTATTTTCTTCAAATACCAATGTGTGTCTTAACCCACAGCGGCAGTGAGAAAGCAAGCTATGATTGGAAACTGCAGGCACATTACAGAATTGGATAGATGATTGCAGCAGAACTTTGCAGCAGAAGTAAAGGAAAAGGATGAAAAGAGAATGACAGTGCTTTTCCACTGGGGGCAAAGAAACCAGACAGAACCTGTGGTACTATAAACCCAACCAAGCCCTCCTTACAAAACTTTTTTCAAAAGATATATTGTAAAAGCTATTCATATCATATTTTGAAAATTTTCCTTATGTTCTCATAGGGATCATTCTAAACTATCAAAAATTTATTTCCAAGGCTTTGGCACAGCAAGAGGCAAAATACAGTTAAATTAAAAATGTTGTCACACCCAGGGGGAAATAAAGCAAAGTAGTTCACAAAGTACACAGCATCATGTACAATATAATTTCTCAGTTTCCTATTATTTCCACTAATGTAAGGTAAAATTATACTTCATTGCTCCTCAACCACCTAAAACAACAAATGTGTGTGGCAGTCTTCCTTTATCACCCATAATGAGACTCCAGGAATGCATTGCTGCCAGAGTGACATAGAGGTGTTTTGTTGTTTGTTTTTAAGTTAATCTAACATTTGTTCAGCTGTATCTTTTCTTTTTTATTCCCTCTTCTTGTTACTTATTATTCTAGACTTAATTGGAGTGTACTTTAGGTTTGCTAATGCAAAACTTGGTATGATACTCTCTGGCTTTGAATAGGAAGAGAGTATAGAGCAAAAGTATGAAATGTAACAATTTTATGACAAGTACCCTTGATTAGGACTTCAGTCCTGACACAAAGATGAAGAATTTAGCAACTGAATGAAAATGCCATCACATTCAGAAGTATAAGAAATAGTTTTTGATCAAAGAATATTCCCAGTGTCTTCAGACCAATTTCTAGTTTTATCTATAACTTGATTATTTCCTTATCTACACAAAAGTCTCATTTGTAGATGCCACATCTATTCCTCTATATAGAAGTTTTACTAAGTTCCCTTGAAGAAATATTCTCTAGAAAAAGTGCTAGTGCTTTATCTTTATTTATGAAAAAGACACACAGAACACAGGATAATTGGCAATGACTGCTTTTTGGTTTTGGTAAATGCCCTAGAGCAGAAACCAAACTCGGCAACCCAATGAAAGGAAGGAAAGCACTATCAGGTCTAGCCCAATCCTTACAATTGTTGTTAGGTTTGAGCCCACTGTTGCAACCACTGTGTCAATGCATCTCATTGGGGGATCTTCCACTTTTTCCTTGACCCTCTACTTTACCAAGCATGATGTCAATTTCCAGGAACTTGTCCTTCCTGACAACAAAGTACTATAGGAAATGTTTCTTCATCCTCATTTCTTTTAAGACAGACTTGTTTGTTCTTCCTGCAGTTCCTGGTAATTTGAATATTCTTTGTCAACACAATTCAAATGCATCAATTCTTCTCTGGTATTCTTTATATAATCCAGCTTTTACATGCATGTAAGGTGACTGGAAATATTATAGTTGGGGTCAGGTAAACCTTAATCTTCAGAGGAACATCTTTGCTCTTTAAAATTTTCAAGAGGTCTTTTTCAGCAGATTTGCCCAGTGTAATGTGTCATTTAATTTCTTGATTTCTGCTTCCAGGAGCATTAATTGTGGGTCCAAGTAAAATGATATCCTTGACAATCTTTTCTCCATTTATCTGGATGTTTTCTGCTGTTCCAGTAATGAATGCAGACATGTTCATTAGAAACATGTTCAAAGACCAAGCTAAAATCCAAATAGGGATTTCATAGACTGTTTCTTGCCAGGACATATTTTAACTCCTCAAAATGAAAAAACGATTGCTCAAGTACCAATATCTGTGTCAAAAGCTAGACGTGATATCAAGACATATTTTCTTAAAATACTAATTTGTAAATACAACAGTGAAATAAATCTAATGATGCATTAGATTTTAATTCTAATATATTCCTAAATGTATTTATTAGTTTTCATGTTAAAATACTTACTAAGCTGCTTCTAACTGGACACTAAAATTACCTTATGAATATTTACCTACAAGAAAAAGTTTTAGGATAGTATTAATAATGTTTAACAAAATTACATATTACTTTCTATAGAATAAAAGAAAAAAAAAAGGGGATGTTCAGTCTTCGCTATAAATTTACTTAACTATATTTTTCAGCCAATCAACTATAAGAATTACATAAACTGGGAATTTTGTGTAGTTGCTGAAGATGAACATGGACTAGCTTGATAAATAAAAACTCCTAGAGGTTCTAGCTTAGAGATTCCTACACTTGCATAGGTTTTAATCTCTGTGAGCCCACCAGGTTCTCATCCTGAGAATCAGAGAAAACTCCTTTTGATTGTTGGGTTTTGTATGATGCTGAGGAAATCCTACTAATAAAAGTGACCCTTCGTTTGGAGCAGAAGCAATATGGCAATATTGTCTTAAGTTTCAGTGCTATTATACAAGATGTCCATTTACTATAACGTCTACCATATTTAAAATTGGAGAGGGAAACGTATAATTTTTAAATATATTCAGAGCATTCTATTCTCTTTAACAAAGACCTGCCCTAAGAGAAACTATTTTACCTGAGCCTGTACTCCTGGTGTGGTGCTGTTGGATCAGCACTAGACTGCGAACCACAAGGTTGGCAATTGAAACCCACCAGCTGCTCCTCGGAAACCCTATCTATACATGGTCGCTACAAACCAGAACTCACTTGATGGCACTTAACAACAACAACCAACTTGGAGGAAGGGAAGCATCCAACTCCAGCCCCCTCTGGCCTTCTTATCTCACCTTCTAAAGGGAAGTTAGAAACAATTATGAAGATCACAGTCCAAAGACATAGGCTTACTAAAGACTGAGATCTAGTCATAGGAATGTACAATGTTCCGTCTCCTTCTATTCTTATACCCATCAACAGAATTCCTGTATAATAACAGATTACAGCTAAAAGAACTGCAAGCCTTAGACCCTATCTGAAGAGTGTTGTTGTTCTTAAATGCCATCAAGTAGTTCCAACTCATAGTGATCCTGTCCAGGGTTTCCAAGAAGTGGCTGGTAAGTTTGAACTGCCAATTTTGCAGTTCAAGCTGGCCTTGGAGGCCTGTGCTCATCCTACAATGCCATACCAAGACTCTGATCTAAAAACTACTCTTTAATAAATTCCAAAGGCGATTGCTGTTTTTGATAAGTGCCTTCAAACCGGTTCCGACTCATAGCGACACTGTGTGTAAGGTTTAGGATTGTGTTGTGTGTTGTTAAGTGCCGTGGAGTCAGTTCCAACTCATAGCAACCATGAGCAGGGTTTCCAAGGCTGTAAATCTTTACGGGAGCAGAACGCCTCCTCTTTCTCCCGTGGAACCGCTGGTAGTTTCCAACTGCTGACCTTGCGGTTCACAGCCCGATTCGTAACCACTATGCTACCAGAGCTCCTTAAGGTTTCCGATTAGCAGCTAGTAAGTTGAACCACCAATCTTACAGTTCAAACTGACCTTACAATCCAGGGTATTAACCCACAGCACCACACCAGAACTCCTCCAAAGGCAATAGGGAAGACGAAAACAAGGACACTAGCATGCTTTTTAAGCTCTATTGAATAAGCAAACAAAGACATTAGCAGAAATTTTAGCTTCCTTTGGATATCATTTATTTGTCAGTTTGTCATACGGTGGTGGCTTTCTTGTTGCTATAATTCTGGAAACTATGCCATGGGTATTTTAGGATCACTCAAGGTGGATAGGTTTCAGCTGAGCTTCCAGATAAAGACAGACTAGGAAGATGGAGAGTAGGACTACTTCCAAATAGTTAGTCACTGAAAACCTTATGAATAGCAGTGGAACACTGTCAGCACCAGGAAATTGAGTATTGAAACATGATGAAGAGCACCAGAATACTGTCAGATATAGTGTCCAAAGATGAGCCCCTCAGGTTGGAAGGCACTGAAAATACAACTGGGAAAGAGCTACCTCCTTAAAGTAGAGTTGACCATTATGACACAAATGAAGTAAGCCTTCATTTGCTGATGGGGAAAAGCTCAAAATGAAAAGAAGTAACTGTAAACAGCCATTAAAGTTAGAATGGAATGTATGAAGTATGAATCTAGGAAAATTAGCAATTGTCAAAAATGAAATGGAAAAAACAGTAACAGTAGTCCGACTGTCTACTACAAGAAAAAGCAAGTTGCTCACCCAGGAGACATCAAGGCAAGTGCTCGGGTCCCCTCAGGGCAAACCCCCTTCCAAGACTAAGACTCAGTGGGAATACATGAGCAGACATGCGTTCTGACTGGTGACCACATTGGTCACCGATAAGGGGAAGTGAGGAAAAAATAGCAATGAAGCTACAAGCTAAGCCCTACCATGTTCAGTAGACTCCTGCGAACCTGGGTAAAGACCTTGTTGGCCAGCAGTATGGCAAGACCTGGGGACTCCTGGGCCCAGAGTCAGTAACATAACCACAGAGGACTAGAGTGGAGAGTGAATCATCCAGCTGATAAGAAGAGAGGGCATATGCACAAGAGCACCCACACTTGCAGATAATACCCACTTGACCTGACTTCAATAACTGGATGATCAGAACTCAACTAGAAGAAGAAAGAAGAGGAAAAAAAGAGTAATCTGATATAATTTGATGAACTTGACCTACACCTATGCAGCTCAAAAGAGGGAACAAATCTCTACAGCAAGGATCATTCCAATCCCCTAGATACACAGGGTAGATAGGAATGGGCAACTTGGATATTGGCTACCCAAAATGGGGGAGGGGGACTACAAAGGCAAGAAGTGACTGGCTTACAAGCTTTCAAAAGGGAGCCTAGATCCAGAGGGCTCAGAGAAAGATAAACTCTCCACTGTGTACTATCCAATCTGTCTGGGCAGGGCTGATGAAAGGAGATAGGGATAGTACTCATATGGCACAATAGTGAATAATTGCTATCAGAACTGTGAGGGTTGGAAATGTAAAGGTAGACGTTTCATAGCAAAAAGAGGGAGTGGTTGACTTTGCAGTCCAGGAACTATCAAGACCCTGGAACTATCAAGGAAGAAGAGTGGAGTGCGGGACCCTACCCAGAGAAACAGTGATGCCAGAGATGGTGGCAGAGACAATGACGTGAAGAGATGGAGCAGCTGGGAACTCTAGACCCAGAGAGGGAGAGGAGCTGTGTGCTGACAACCAGGGGACAGGCTTTCAGAGTATATACCCTTTGATTGGTTGATGCTGCACAGAGGGGATTGTAACCATGGCAATGAAATGATATATGATAGGATGAATGTAAAGTTTTCCCATGTAAACTATCACATAATTCACAATAAAACATTTATTTTAAAAAAGCGAGTGGATGTAAGTACTATTAACTGTTGGGATACGGAGGGGATTGCAATCAAAGTATATGATTTGCTGAATGTAAAACTGATGATCTGCTCTGTAAACCATAACTCAATTCACAATTTAAAAAAGTGAAATGGAATGCATAAACATCAATATCCTAGGCATTAGGGAGCTAAAATGTTTTGATATTGGCTATTTTGAATCTGTCAAACACATGGTTTACTATGCTGGGAATGACAAACTGAAGAGGAATGGTGTCGCATTTATCATCAAAAAGAACATTTTAAGATATGTCTATGATAGGATAATATCTATATGCCTACAGGAAGACCAGTTAATACCACTATTATTCAAATTTACACACTAACTCCGAAAGCCAGTGATGATGAAATTGAAGAATTCTACCAACTTCTTCAGTCTGAAATTGATCAAACATGCAATCAAAATGTATTGATAATTACTGGTGATTGGAATAAAAATAAGGATCAATAGTTGGAAAATTGGCATGGTGATAGAAATTATGCTGGAGATCACATGATAGAATTTTGCAAGACCAGTGACTTCTTCATTGCAATTTTTTTTTTTTTAACAACCTAAAAGACAATTATAAGCATGGACATCACCAGATGGAATACACAGAAATTAAATTGACTACATTTGTGGGAACAGATGGTGGAAAATCTCAAAGTCATCAGCCAAACAAGGCCAGAGGCAGACTGTTGAACATACCATCAGTTGCTCATATGCCAGTTTAGGCTGAAGCTGAAGAAAAAATTTAAAGTCCACAAAAGCCAAAATATGACCTTGAACATATCCCACCTGAATTTAGAGACCATCTTAAGAAAATATTTTATGCATTTAGACACTAAAGACTGAAGACCAGAAGAGTTACGGGATGACATCAAGAACATTATACAGAAAGAAAGTGAAGGGTCATTAAGAAGACAAGAAAGAAGGAAAAGACCAAAATGAATGACAGGAGAGATTCTGAAACTAATAGAAAACGTCAAAGGTCAGCTCCAGAAGACAAAGTCAAATACTATAAAAAAAAATATGCAAAGACCTAGAGTTAGAAAAACAAGAAGGAAGAAAAGGCTCAGCATTTCTCAAACTGAGGGAACTGAAGAAAAAATTTAATCCTCAACTTGCATTACTGAAGGATTCCATGAGCAAAATATTGAATGATGCAGAAAGCATCAAAAGGAGATGGAAAGACAACAATTCGTCTGCCTTGGCCCGTGGCCCCAAGAAACACTTGAAGCATTTCACAGCACCTAAACATTGGATGCTCGACAAACTAATGGGTGTTTTTGCGCCTCGTCCATCGACAGGTCCCCACAATCTTCCTCAGGAATAGACTCAAGTATGCCTTGACTGGAGATGAAGCAAAGAAAATACATATGCAGCGTTTCATCAGAATTGATGGCAAAATTCGAACTGACATCATATACCCTGCTGGGTTCATGGGATTTCGAGGAGCCACTGGTGAGCTTGAACCTCCAACCTTGCAGTTCAGACTTACTTTGCAGTCCAGCACATTAACCCACAGCACCATTCCAGATGTCATCAGCATCCAGAAGACAGGTGAGGATTTCTGCCTGATCTATGACATCAAAGGTGGTTTTCCTGTTCATCGTATTAAAGCTAAAGAGGCAAAGGGTAAAAAGCCTTGAATTTCCCTGCCCAGGGGAAAGGGCATTCAACTCACCATCGCTGAAGAGAGAGACCAGAGATTGACAGCAAAACAGAGCGGCACCTAAACTGCAGTAGAATTGCATTTCTCTGGTCAAATAAACAAACAGATTCAGATTTAAAAAAAAAAAAAAAAAAAAGGAGATGGAAAGAATACACAGTCACTGTACCAATAAGAAATGGTCAATGTCAAACATTTCAAGAGAGAGCATATGACCAAGAGCCAATGATACTGAAAGAAGAAGTCCAAAGTGCATTGAAAGCATTGATAAAGAACAAGGCACTGGGAATTGATGGAATACAAATTAAAATCTTTCAACAAATTGATGCAGCACTGGAGACACTCATCTATTCCAAGAAATTTGACATACCTGGCCAACTGACTAGCAGAGGTCCATATTAGTCCCCATTCCAAAGAGAGATGACCCAACGGAACGTGGAAATCATCGGACAATAGCATTACTATTGAATACAAGTAAAATTTTGCTAAATATAATACAAAAACAGCTGCTAGCATACATTAACAGAGAACTTCCAGAGGTTCAAGCCTGATTCAGAAAGGACATGGAATGAGGGATATCATTGCTGACATCACATGGATCTTGACTGAATGAAAGCAGAGAATATGAAAAACATGTTTACCTGTGCTTTGTTGACTATGCAAAACTTTCGATTGTGTGGATCATGGCAAGCTATATATACAACATTGGAGAGAATGAGTATTCCAGAACACTTTATTGTGCACATGAGGAACCTGTACATAAACTAAGAGGCAGTTGTTCAAACAGGACAAGGGAACACTGAATGGTTTAAAATTAGAAGAGGTATGCATCAGGGTTATATTCTTTCACCAAAATTGTTCAATCTATATGCTGAGCAATAATACAAGAAACTGGATTTTATGAAGAAAAAACGTGACACCAGGATTGGAGGAAGATTCATTAACAACCTGTGATATACAGATGATGCAATCTTACTTTCTGAAAGTGAAGGGGACTTAAAACACTTACTGATGAAGATCAAAGACCACAGCCTTCAGTATGGCTTGCATCTCAATGTAAATAAAAATCCTCACTAATGGACCATATAAATAGAGACAACATCCATATAAATGGAGAAATGTTTGAAGTTGTCAAAGACTTCATTTTGCTCAAATCAACCATCAACACTCATGGAAGAAGCAGTCAAGAAATCATAAGGCTAATACAGAGCGTAGATATCAATAGTTATAGACAGTTCAGGCTTAAAATAAGTAAGGAAAATAATTTAAATGAGAAGTAATAAGGTTCTTAGTTTTATGACAAAGATAAACATTTAATTTGCCCACCAGATAGTGAAAGAGTCAAAAATGCTAACAATTTCAGTATCCTGGATATTTTGGACCTCATTAAAACCCAAATGACTTCAGAAAGATACATCTGGAGACTTACCTTTCCTATTAGAGATCAAGCACAACTATTCCATGTGAGGTCTTCATTTTCTCAATCTCTACATATTCTCGAAAGTAGTTTAATCATTGTTTTTTTCCTTTTCTTATTCTCCTTTGTTTCTGGATGACAAGATGGTCTAGCTTAGACATGAAGAAATAAGGAAAAATTATGATGTTCCATCCTCTATAATTCATGGTGAGAGACAGAGAAAAGCACCAAATGGGTTGATTTCTGTGTGGATTCCTCCATCCACTAGGCAAACCATAGAATAGAGTTAGGAGAAGAAGAAATGGAGAGAACAAAACTAGGAAACCAAGTTCGGGACATACTGATAGATGGGAATCTCAGCTTATAGTAAAGAAGTAAGAGATAGTAAAGAAATGAGTAAGGGATTTCTTATCAACAGAGCCCAGGAAGACACTGGCTGGTACATTGGAGGTTGTGAGGAGAACAATTCTAGATGGTAGTAGTAACCCAGACAGGAAATATAAGGGAGAGGTACAGGGAAGGAAGAGAGCAAAGAAACAGAATGTAAATGGAAAAGTTCATAGGAAGAGGGAAGTACTTGTGAGCAAGAAGGATACACTAAAAGAGACTTGAATATTTAGGATCACATGTGGAAGCTGGCTTAAAACTAACCATCTACAGGCAGAAAATTATTAGTAGGTTTGCTGTACGATCATTGTTGTCAACAAGCAATGTCCATGGAAGCAGTAATCAAGAAATCAAAGAATGTGTTGCACTGGACAAAATGTTGCAAAAGACCTTTTCAAAGTTCTAAAATTATAATAAAGAAACCATCATTTGATGGCTGATATGGAATTTCCAGTAACCTCATATATATGCAAAAGCTGGACAATAAATGAAAGACAGAGAATTGATGCTTTTTGAATTGTGGTGCTGACAAAAAAAAAAAAAAAAAGAAGAAAAGAGAGAGAGAGAGAATATACTGTGAATTAAGAGAAGAATGAAGAATCTTAGAAGAAATACACCCAAAATGTTCCTTAGAAGTGAGAATGACGAGACTGGCTACTTCAGTTTGGATACTTCATTAGGGAAAAGCAATCACTAGAAAAAGACATCATATTTGGTAAAGTAAAATGTCAGTTAAAGTGAGAGAAACTATGAGATGGATTGACACAATGTCCACAGTGGAATCAAATTGGTCATGGGGGTAGTGTATACTGAGCAGCATTTCAGTCTGTTTTGCATAAGGTCACTATGAACTGGAGCAGACACAACAGCAACACAATTGCCATCGCTCCCACTAGTACTTCATATTTATGATCAAGTCTTCTTAAATTTCCTTGCAAACGCATATTCTTTTGTTTAATGAAATCTGCCTCTAGACACAACAGGAAAAGAAAACATATATATATATATATAAAATAGCAGCAGCACATTATTGAGTTGCCTGCCTGAAACAAAACAGGTGGCTTCTGCCTGGATTTCCATACACTGGTGAGGTAAGCCTCCAGGAGAGCCAAGTGTAAAAACAGTCCAAACAACTGGCTTCTTTTTGCTTAGCATCAACTCAGCTTCCTACAAACAAAATTATAGGAGCATTTTGGTTAGCAATTAGAAACACATATCAAAGGAAGGCAGCTGAACTCAAAACAGATTTTTCTAGTCATCCTCAATATATACATATGCAGAAAGAATGCGTTTTTACTTGTAGCAATGCAAATATCTATGATTATAAACATGTGTGTAACAGCTTGCCAGCAATTTGTTCTTGCCCTTGAACGATGAGACCGTTCAGAATGTGAGGCACAGCATGTGCTCCCATTGACTTCATCACGACCTACAGAAATGTGAATGGAGCTAGCAGAAAGAAACACTGAAAAATATGAGAATAATTGTTTTGGGGAAAAAATGTTGGTTTCTTTATCTACAGTCTGAAAATAGTAAATAAATGTCTTTCCTCACTATGGCTAATACTTTAAAGAATCCAAATTTTGTTAATTTTAACTGCAAAACAAATTAATTTCTAAGACCGCTAAGAGATAAACCATTCTTAGAAGCAGTATTAAATTACCCAATGTGCAAGTAAACACAGGCTTATTTGTGTTTACTTACTAATATGTAGTGAACAATTTCACATTTTTCACCACATCAGATTCTGCTTGTAGGTATAGCTGGCAGCTAACTCTCTCCCAAGCCCACAGCATCTTGCTGCAGAAACAAAGCTTGATTTTACATTTACAATCCCTGATAAGGACACAGTGCCTAGTAAACAAGATAAGCACAGTCTCACTATTTGTGTTTGCTTGCTAATCTGTAGTGAACAGTTTCACATGTTTTTCACTGATGCAGTATAAACTCATGTAAAATTGTTTACTACAAATTAGTAAGTAAGCATACCTTGCTTACTGGGTACTCCATCCTTACTTAGAAGAGGAAGAGGAAGCAAGCCGACACAGTCTGATGCATACTGTCATGATTCCCCATTTCTGTTTCAACAACCTGGATGTAATTCACATTTTGTTTCCCAAGTAAGTACTAGATTATACATTAAAAGGGAAAATATGTATGAGTATACATTCTGAAGTGCTTTGTAAGGGGAAAATCCACTTTGTCAATTGTCTTAGTTGCCCAGTACTGCCATAACAAAACAATAACTACAATAAAATAAACACAGATGAATGGCCTAAAAATGTGAAATTTATTTTTGCACAGGTTGAAAGTCCAAATCATAGTCTTGGCCAGGCCAAATTATTCTGTAAGGCTGTGTCGTAGTTTCTTGTGCCTGCCAGTAATCCTTGGCATCACTGTACTTGTATACAGGTCTGCACATAGTATCTGTTTTTCTCGTACATACGTTTGTGTCCATTCAGCTCTGTTTGTAAGACACTGCTCATAAGTGACTAGGTTTAAAACCCACCTTATACTGGCACGACCTCCTTAACATAATAAAGACAGCTCCTACTTCCAAATAGGGTTATATTTATAGGCAGAGAGGGTTAGTATCTCAAAATTATATCTTAGAATGTAAAGAAAAATAAATTTTGACTAGAGATATTTGAGTTAATATCAGTAAATAGAATATTAGCCTATTGGTTCCTTTTGGCCACACAAAATGTAGCTGTCAATCCATTACACTTTAAAGGGTATACCTTTTGTGCATCTCCAAAGGATTACTGACTTTTGTTTGCAAAGGCATTTTCTTTGATGATTGTTATTCTTTCAAGTAAAGATAGCTTATTTCCCTTTACTGTATCCTCATATTCCACGTACATGCTGTATTTTTTTCTATAATCTTTTTAAATTCACTGTTAAACTTTCATATGTTTGTGGGTATATTCCTATTCTCCCTCTAGTATCTATTTAGCCTATGTATCTGTCCATGTATCTGCCCACAGATCACTGTTGTTGCAAGGTGGTGTACATAACAGTACTTACCTCTATTCCCTTTAACTCCTGCACTCCTCCCTGTGTTTTCCCATCTACATAATTCTGCTGCCAACCTCCCACTTGTTATATATTGCCTTCACCCACCATCACCCAACTTAATATGTCTCTACATTATAGCCTGTGAATTACTCTTCCGTCCCTCCCACTCCTGGTAACTATCAAAGAAAGTTTCTTTTAGTATGAAAACCTTTTCCTGACTTTTTACAATAGTGGTTTCATACAAGATTGGTCCTTTTGTGATTGACTGGTGTCCGGAAAGTCAGCTTGAATAGCAAGGTTGGCGGTTCAAACTCACCAGCCACTCCTTGGAAACCCTATACAGGATCACTATGAATTGAAACCGACTCAATGGCACTGTAAGTCAGAACTGACTCCATGGCACATAACCAACCAATGGCACTTAACTTACTTTCAATCTGCTTAATGTCCTACAGGTTCATCCATAATATGAGATGTTTTGCAGATTCATTCTTATTCTTCAGTGTTGTGTAATACTACACTGTGTGTAACAAAACAAAGTTTTTTATTAATTCTTCCACTGATGAACATTTAAACTGTCTCCATTTTTTGCTGTTGTGAAAAGTGTTGCAATGAACATGGGTGTGCATATACCTATACATGTCACAGATCTTATTTCTTGAGGATG
>NW_006408976.1:255587-260940 GCF_000296735.1 Chrysochloris asiatica
CAATTGGATTATTTGCTTTTTCTTGTTGAGGTATTGACTTTTTCTCTAAATATTAGCCATTAGTCCTTTGTCTGATATGCTATTATAAAACAATTGTTCCCAACCTTTTGAGTTCTCATTTCTCTTTTGGTGAAATTTTTGATGCACATAAGTGTCTAACAAGAGTTGTCAGTCATCTATTTTGTCTGCTGCTGCTTGTGTGTTTTCAGTTATGTATGATTGTGTATTTATGTCATGTATTAGAGACCCTAAGTTTGTCCCTATTTTTTCATTGATGATCTTTAAAGGTCTAGGTTTTACATTTAGGGCTTTAACTCATGTTGAGTTTGTTTTTGCATATAGTGTGAGAGCTTAGTCTTGTTTCATTCTATTCAAATAGATTTCCAGTGTTTTCAGCACCATTTGATGAAGCTATCTCTTCCCCATTTAATGTGTTTGGGCCCTTTGACAAAGATCAACTGACAGTAGGTGAATGGATTTACTTCTGGGTTTTCATTCTTGTTCCAATCATCTCTGTGCCTTTCGTTGTATCAGTACTGTTTTAACCACTATGACTGTGTAGTAGATTTTGAGATCAGGAAGTGAGAGGCCTCCTATTTTGTTCTTCTTTAGTATGCTTTTCTTATCTGTGATCTCATTCCTTTCCATTTAAAGTTAGTAATTAGTTTTCTGTTTCTATAAAAAATGATGCTGAAATCTAGATTGGAATTACATTATATCTATAGACAGCTTTGAGTAGTGTTGACATTTTCACAATGTCATATATTTTTATCCATGATTATAGTATATTCTTCCATTTTTGTAGGTCTTTTTCAATTTCTTGTGGTAGTGTTTTGTAGTTTTCTTTGCATCAATCTTTTGTTTCTCTGGTTATATTTATTCCTAAGTATTTCATCTTTTGAGTGGCTACTGTAAATGGAATTATTTTCATTAGTTCCTTTCCAAAGCTCTATTTATCAGTATAAAGGTATCCATTCAACTGACTTTTGTAATTGGTCTTGTACCCTGCCACTTTGCTGAATCTTACAATGAGTTCCAACCATTTTCTTGTTGAGTCTTTGGGATCTTCTATGTACAGGATCATTTCATCTGAATAGAGAGAGTTTTACTTCTTCTTTGCTAATTTGGATTCCTTTAATTTTACTTTTTGCCTTATAGGTCTGGCTAAGACTTACAGCACAGTATTGAATAAGAAGGGTAATAAAGGACATCTTTGTCTGGTTCCTGTTCACAAGGGGAATGCTTTCAGTTTTTCATTGCTGAAAGCAATATTTGCTATTGGAATTGTATCTATGTCTTTAATTATGTTGAATAATTTATTTTCTATTCCTTTTTTTTTTAGTGTTTTTATCAGGAACGAGTGTTGGATTTTGTCAACTGTTTTTTCTGTATCAATCTATATGATTATGTTGTTGTTTATTTTTGTTTTATTTATGTGGTGGATTGTTTATTGTTTTTCTAATATTGAACCATTCTTGCATCCCTGATATGAATCCCACTTGATCATGATGTACTATTTTTTTTATATGTTAATGAATTCTATTGACTAGGATTTTGTTGAGAATTTTTGTTCTTATATTCATAAGAAATGTTGTTCGATAATTTTCTTTATAGTGATATCTTTGCCTGGCTTTGTTATCAGGGTTATGCCTTCTTTATAAAATATATTCAGTAGTTTTCCATCTTTTTCTATGCTCTGAAATTGTTTGAGTAGGATTGGTGTCAGCTCTTCTCTGAATGTTTGGTAGAATTCACCAGTAAAACCATCTGTGTCTGATCTTTTTTTGTGTGTGTGAGAGAGAGAGTTTTTTAATGACCTTATAAATTTCTTCTTTTACTATAGGTCTATTCAAGTAGAAACTACTTCAGTCTATATTTATTTAAGTAGTGTGTTTCTGGGTAACTGTTCATTTCTTCTAGCTTTTTTCAAATTTGTTGGAGTACAATTCTTCACAGTATTCTGTTATCCCTTTTATTTTTTATTTGTTCTGTTGTGGCAACACCGTATCATTTCTTTTTTATGTTATTTATATCTTCTTTCTTTTGTTAGATTTGCCATTGGTTTGTCAATTTCATTAATTTTTCAATGAACAAACTTCTTGTCTTGTTGGTTCTATTATTTTTCTGTTTCTGTTTTGTTAATTTCTGTTCTGATCATTATTTCTTTTCTTATGGTGGCAGTCGACTTATTTTGCTGCTCTTTTTCTAATTTTTAGAGATGTTGGGTTAAGGTGTAGATTTTGGTTCTTTCTTCTTTATGTACGTGTGCACTGATTGCTATAATTTGCTTTGTGAACACTGCTTTTGTTGTGTCCCAAAGGTTTGGGTATGTTGTGTTTCCAATCTCATTTATTCATTGAGTTGTTGTTGTTGTTTTTCATTTTTCATTTGTTATATTATGTAGATGCTGTTAAGCAGTGTGTTAATCAAATTCCATGTATTTGATCTTTTTCCTTAATCTTCTATTATTGATTCCTAATTTCATAGTGCTTTGTAGTATTTCAGTGCTTATACATTTATTGAGACTTGATTTGTGGCCTAACATGTGGATTAACATATGGATTACACATGGAGACTATTCCATGTATACTGGAAAAGAATGTGCATTGTGCTGTTGTTGGGTGGAGTGCTCTGTATATGTCTATGAGGTC
Organism: Chrysochloris asiatica; assembly: GCF_000296735.1. Classification (NCBI taxonomy): domain Eukaryota; kingdom Metazoa; phylum Chordata; class Mammalia; order Afrosoricida; family Chrysochloridae; genus Chrysochloris; species Chrysochloris asiatica. Next base: position 258,239 of record NW_006408976.1, read on the forward strand.
AAGTTGGTTGATTTTGTTGTTTAATTCTGTGTCAAAATATTCTACTCTTATTTTAGAGTTGTCTATTTTTTCTTCAATTCTACTAGAATTTAATTTATGTATTTTCAGTCTATCATTAGAAGCAGAGATATTTATTATGAGTATGTCCTCTTGTTCAACTGACCCTTTATTCATGTTATAGTTTCCTTTGTATTTTATACTGGTTTCTACATAAAGTCTATTTCATCAGAAATTAATATTGACACTGTGGCTTGTGTTTGATTGCTGTTAGCTTAATATATACATATCTATGCTGCTAGGCCACCATTTTTTTCCAAAGACATTTGCAAACGTTCAGGATGTCTGCACAATATCTTTTCAAGCAACATAGCTCATATGTCTGTCTCCTTTTTTACTGAATCTGTTCAGCTTCTTCTCTTAGTAAATATTCAATCCATTTCTCTATCCCTTCCTCTGAAGCTCAAAGCTCCAAGACTATCATCTGCATCTCATGCATTTGGTCTTTTGTATCTTTGTTGTGAAGTCCTGGTGTTGTGCTATAGGATTTACACCAAATTGCTAACCACAAGGTCAGAGCTCAAACCCACCAGTCATTCCTCAGAAACCCTAAACAGGGTTGCTGAGTTATAACCAATTCAATGGCACTTAACAGCAACAAGAAACCTTTAATGTAGAGAATTTATACCATATCTGCCTAGTCTGCTGTCTTGTTAGAAGTCTCTGGAACCAGCATTAGGCTTGTTACAACCCCAATCTCTTTCCCCAGCATTTTCTTTCAGCACATTCTCCTCACTTTCTCCCACACTCTGTTACAAAAGCATCTCCCTTTTTCAGTCATTCCAAATCTTTCAGTGTCTTCAAGACCTGAACTCTGCTTCCTAAAGACCCTTCCACAACTACCTAGCCCTAACAGGTTTCTACCCCTTCTCTGTGCACTTAGTGTTCAATGCTGCAGTACCTCATTGCATGTTATCTCATATTATAATAACATTCTTTTAATAGTCTATTCTTTTCAATACAGTGATAAGATCCTGTGGGTTGAAGCATGATAAATACCTCCTCCAGACTTGAAATAGTGACAGATATACATGAGAAACTCAAATGAGAATTAATTTTCTGTTCTCCAACAAGCTTTAAATGCGTACCAAAAATGCTGGTTATGATGGTATTTTTATAATAATGATTTGATAAAAGGAAAAAATATGTTCAATATTAGGGAAACAGCTGTGCTAATTTAGTAATTTTTATTATTCAGGGAAATGCATCAACAGATATACTTAATGAGTAAAATGAAATTCACAAGAAATGTGGCTGAGAAGAGAAATTGAAAATTGAGGCAAAGAAACCTAGATAGCAGGGGATACAATTGGCTAGCAGCTAGAGTTTTAAGATTGTTTTTGGATATTATGAAATCTGCAAATTTCTGGTTGGATTCATCTTCCATTCAGATTTCACTCTTCTGGAAAATAATTCTGCACATTTAAAACATGTGAATCAAACAGAGGAAATCCAGAGATTAAACTCTAAGAGTGACTGTAATCCAAATTTTTAAGAAAAGCGTGATTTTTGGCAACCTAATAGACTATATGTTGTTGTTATGTGCCATGGAGTCGGTTCCGACTCATAGCGACCCTGTAAAGGGTTTACAAGGCTGTAAATCTTTACAAGAGCAGAAAGCCTCATCTTTCTCCCACAGAACAGCTGGTAGTTTTGAACTGCTGACCTTGAGGTTAGCAGCCCAATTCGGAACCACTACGCTACCAGAGCTCCTTAGTAGACTATATAGGAGTCCGTTTTTGCTAAAATCATAAAAATACTAGATAAAATAGGTATTAAAAGTATTTTTAAACATGCAACCACACTTAAAAAAAAAAAAAGGGAAATCCCCAGTTGTCAAGCAATTGAGATAAAAATCAAAGTCTGAAAACTAAAGAAACCTGACACTGAAAGAGTCCTAGAAGGTTAATGACATATAAATTCTGAGAACTAGGTTTCTTATATTCAAACAGAGACAAGAAATTCTGCTACAAGCCTGTACTAATTGAAAGAATGAGAAGCCCCTAAGTCAGCTTCCTGCCTTCACAGACCAACATTTTTTCAAATAAGATAAAAAATAAAGTCTGCCCACTGGCTTTGGGGAGGAAGAAATTTTGCTTTCTACTCAGAACCCCTATACCAAGTCGCTATGAGTCAAAAGCAACTCCACAGTGCATAACAACCACCAGCAGCAGCCTTTGGGCTTAGTCTGAGCAAAACCAGTGAAACATATATAAATACATATTGAGAGAAAATTAGTTCAGGGAAGTGGCTTAAACAATTGTGGAAGGTAGTAAATATCAAATACATGGGTCAGGTATCTAACATAGTTGCAGGAATTGACAAACTCAAAATCTGCAGGTCAGGTGGCAAGCCAGAAATTTCTATTAGCTTCTATCCCAATGCAACCAGAGAGTGCAAGATCAATAAAATGAACAATCATGTATTTATATACCAAAGACAGACCACACCATTTTCAACTGATTGACTGTTCACATCAGATCACAAAATGGAAAATGGCTACATAATGTCTTCCAAAACTGTGAATCATAACCTAGCCATGTTGATATAAAACATTAATTATCACATATTCTGTACTTGAAATCAAGGGGGATAATCTATAGACCTTCACTCCATCATAAAGGAAACAAAAATATTCACAACTA
>NW_006408976.1:262010-280656 GCF_000296735.1 Chrysochloris asiatica
GGAGAATGGATTAACAAACTTTGGTACATACAAACAATGGGATATTATGCTACCTTGAAGAATAACAAGGAAGCTGCAAGCCACCACATAGTATGGATGAAACTTGAGGACATTATGCTGAGTGAAATTAGTCAGTCACAAAAGGACAAATATTGCATAAGACCATTATTGTAAAAGCTTAAGAAAAGAGACCCATACTAACTAAAAGGGAGAAAAAATTTTTTTCTGTGTTGGTTACCGATGGGGGTGGGGGCATTGGAGATAGGGGGAGGGAGGCAATAGTAGAGTACAGGGTAGGGGCAGACAAATCATAGTTCAGGTGTTGGGGAGGGCAATATGCAAAAAGGGGGAAGGGTGGAAGAACAAGGTAGCTAGGGTTTGCATGGGCTAAATGGGACAGAGGTAAAAAACGATGCATGCTCAACCTTGGAAAAATAGGACTCTATAATACAGGGATTGAGGCATAGTCTGAAGAGGTAAAATAATCCGAATGCTTGACTCTCTTATGAATATTGATTTTCCTTGCCTATTATTATAAAATAGATACTTGGGTGGGATAGAAAAGAATGTCAGGAAACATGATTACAGAAGCTTGTAAGCCCATCTTCAGCCTATAACTGATTGGAATACCTAAAAGGGGTTCAAGAACTTGCCCAGCAAAGTCGGCCTCTTTTGGAACCTTTGCAGTGTATAGGACCTTAGGTGGAATACTGAGTCCCATCCAGAACCTTCTGAGGTGGGACATTCCCACTATAAAGGACAAGCAAAATAGCCTGGAACAGCTAGAGCAACAGAAGATACATCTTCAAAGAAAGATCATCAGGAAAAACCCAAAACAAAAATGGTAGTATGCTTGGCTACTACAAGGATAAAGCAAGTTGTTCGCCAGGAAGTCATCAAGGCAAGCAATCAAGTTCCTTCAGGACAAATACCCCTCTAAGACTGAAACTCAAAGGGAACACATGAGCAGTTATGGAAGCTTGCTGGCAACCACGTTGGTCTCCAGGTGAGTGGAAGAGGGGAAAGGCAAATGAAGAAATGGGCCGAGTTCAACCACAGTCCATAGACTCCAATTGACCTGGAGATGAGAGAGAGAGAAGAGGAAGGGCTGGTTGGTCCAAAGTGTAGTGAGACCTGGGGATGCCTGAGCTCATGGACAAGGACATAGTCACAGAGGACTAGAGCTGAAGCATCCAGCAGATATGAAGTGAAGGGAGACACACAAGAACCTTCAAACTTGCAGACAGAACCCATTTGACCTAGCCTTGATGACTTGATAATCAGAACTCAACTTGTTGTTGTTGTTATATTGTTGTTAAATGCTGTCAAGTTGATTACGACCTATAGTAACCCTGTAGAGGGTTTCCAAGGAGCAACTGGTGAGCTTGAACCACCGACCTTGCAGTTCAACCAACTTTGCAATCTGATGCATTAGCCCACAGCACCACACCAGAACTCGACTAGAGGAAGATTTAAAAAAAAAAAAATTTTTTTTTGATAAAGGAAATGAGGGTAAATTGCTACAATTTGATGAATTTGACCTATACTCATGGATATAATAGCTCAACATACCAACAGAGAGGGAAGGAGTCTTCACATCAAGTATCAAGCTATCCCCTCTGTATACAGGGTAGATAGGGACTGGCAACTTAGACACTGTCAACCTAAAATGAGGGGATAAAGGCACGAAGTGACTGGCTTACAAGTTTTCAAGAGAGAGTTAAGTTTAAGCACGTGCAGGGGAAGATAAAGTCCCCACTGAATAGTTTTCATCTTGTCTATATAGGTCTGGTAAAAAGAGATGGGGATAAGATTCCTATGATTCAATAGTGAGTAATTGTTATCATGACTAATTATGACTGTCATAGTTATAAAGGTAGAAGTTTTGTGGGAAAAAAAAAAAATGGGGGAGCAGTTAATCTTATAGTCCAGAAACAGAGGACCCTAGGATCATCAAAGGAGAAGAGCACAAGCAGAATGCAGGACTCTATACAGAGAAGCAGTGGCACCAGAGATGGAGGCAGAGATGGGGACATAGAGAAAAGAAGCAACTGAAGACTCTAGATGCATGGAAAGAGAGGGACTGAGAGCTAGCAGATAGGAGACAGGCTTGCAGAATGTGCCCTTTGGTGGTTTAAAATATTATATATGCCTTAGTGTTTTAAAAAAAAGAACTAAATGAATAGAGAGAAATAATGTTAACCGATGCTAAATGGAGAGGATTATAATCATTGTAATGAAGTAAAATATATCTTTTGTTGAATTCAAAACTGATGATCTGCCTTGTAAGCTTTCACTCAATTCACAATAAAAACTTTTTTAAAAAATAAAGAAATCAGTTTATTGCATTTTCAAATCTAATGAAAAATATCTCTTTAAAGTATTAAAAAGCAAAGATATCACATTGAGACTAAGGTGCATCTGAACCCAAGCCATTGTATTTCAATCACTTCAGACATATGTGAAAACAGGACAGTGAAAAAGGAAGAATGTAGATTTGGTATATTTCAATGATGGTATTGGTGAAGAAAGTTAAATATACCATGACCTGTTCGAAAAAAAAATCCGTCTTAGAAGAAGTGCAGCCAGAATCTCCTTGAAAAGAGTAGTGAAACTTCATCTAACTTGCTTGGGATAAGACTTCTGGTTGTAGCGCTGCAGGGTACGCACTGAACTGTGAACCACAAGGTCAACAGTCAAATCCACCAGCGGTTCCTCAGAAACCCTGTGCAGGATCAATATGAGTCGAAACTGACTTGACAGTGCTTAACAACAACAACAAGGTTGGATAAGTTATCAGAAGGGAACAGTCTCTGGAGAAGGAAATTACGTTTAGTAAATAAAGAGCCACTGGAAAAGAGGAATCTCTCAACAAGACAGACTGGCACAGTAGTCTCAACAATGGGCTCAGACAGCATTGATTGTGAGGATGGTGTCAGACCATTTCATTCTGTTGTAGATAGGGTCATTATGAGTCAGAACTGATTTAACAGTACCTGACAAGGGATATCATTGCTGATATCCAATGGACCTTGGCTGAAAGCAGAGAATACCAGAAATGTTTACCTGTGCTTTATTGACTACTCAAAGCCTTTCAATTGTGTGGATCATGACAAGCTATGGACAACATTGTGAAGTATGAGTATTCCTGAACACTTAATTGTGCTCATGGGGAATCTGTACATGGACCAAGAGGCAGAAGAGAACAGAACATGGGAACACTGAATGGTTTAAAATTAAGAAAGATGTGCGACAGGGTTGTATTCTTTCACTACACTTATTTAACCTATATGCTGAGCAAATAACCTGAGAAGTTGTGCTCTATGAAGAAAAACATAGCATCAGGATTGGAGGAAGACTCATTAACAATCTGAAACATGCAGATGATGCAACCTTGCTTTCTGAAAGTGAAGAGGACTTAATACTTACTGATGGCTATCAACGACCACAGCCTTCAATGTGGATTGCATCTCAATGTAAAGAAAACAAAAATCCCTACCACTGGACCAATAAACAACATTCTGATTAACAGAGATAAGATTGAAGTTGTCAAGGACTTTATTCTTCTTGGATTGATTATCAACACTCATGGAAGCAGCAGTCAAGAAATCAAACGACGTATTGCATTAGGCAAACCTGCTGCACAAGACCTTTTTTAAAGTGTTGAAAAGCAAAAATGTCAGCTTGAGAACTAAGGTGCGCCTGACCCTTTAACCCATGGTATTTTCAATAACCTCATATGTGTGAGAAAGCTGGACAGTGAATAAGGAAGACCATAGAAGACTTGATGCATTTGAGTTATGGTATTGGAGGAGAATATTGAAAGTGCCATGGGCTGCCAAAAGTACCAACAGATCTGTGTTGGAAGAAGTGCAGCTAGAGTGCTCCTTGGAGGCCAAGATGGCCAAACTTTGTCTCTCATACTTCAGACATATTGTCAAAAGGGACCAGTCGTTGGAGAAGGATATCATGTTTGGTAAGGTGGAGATCAGAGAAAAAGATGAAGATCCCCGGAGAAATGGATTGACAAAGTGGCAGCATCAATGGGGTCAAACGTGGCAATAATTGTGAGGTTGGCCCAGGACTGGGCAGTGTTTCATTCTGTTGTGCATAGGGTCACTATGAGTCGGTACCAACTCAATGGCACCTAACAACAACAACAACAGGAGTCTAATGTGTCTCTGTAGAATAAGCACCTATGTAACAGAACCAACTCAGTGGCACTTAACAACAGACCTGCACCAAGTACATTTGTGTCAACATGATTGTACCAGGATTCTCAGTGGTTTGGCAGTTAAAATGTAGTTATGCCCATGATGAGATCTTAGATGATGTAATTAATTTTATGATGAGATCTGCTATGAGCAGCCAATCAATTGAAAGGAAATTTCCTTGGAGTTGGGGCCAGCTTACAATATATTAGGCCCTCACGCAAAACTTCCACCACTCATCTTTCAGCTTATCATACTGTGCTGGCTTGCAGGTTGCTGTGATGCTGGAAGCTATGCCAACAGTATTTTGAATGCTTTTAGGGTAGGGAGTCCTGGTGTGGTGCTATGAGTTAATGTGCCAGACTGAAAAACCATTTGAACTGCAAGGTTGGCAGTTCAAGCTTACCAGCTGCTCCTCAAAAACCCTATGCAGGATCGCTATGGGTTGGAATCGACTTGGCAGCACTTAACAATAACAGGGTCACCTACAATGGAGAGGTTTCAGTTGAGCTTCCAGACTAAGACAGATAGGGAAAAAAGGAGAGACATACTACTTCCAAATGTTTACTCACTTAAAACTATATGAATAACAGTGGAACAATGGCAGCACCAGAATATTGAATATTGAAACATCATGAATAACACAAGAATATTGTCAGATATAGTGCTAAAATACGAGCCCCTCAGATTGGAAGAATTAATGCATTTGAGTTATGGTGTTGGTAGAGAATATTGTACCATGGACTACCAAAAGAACAAACAGATCTGTGTTGGAAGAAGTACAGCCAGAGTGCTCCTTGGAGGCCAGGATGGCCAAACTTTGTCTCTCATACTTCATGCATATTATCAGGAGGGACCAGTCACTGGAGAGAGATATCATGTTTTGTAAAGTGGAGGGTCAGAGAAGGAGAGGAAGACACCCAACAGGATGGATTGGCAAAGTGGCAGCATCAATGGGTTCAAGCATAGCAACAATTGTGAAGTTGGCCACGGATAGGGCAGTATTTCATTCTGTTGTGCATGGGATTGCCATGAATCAGTACCAACTAGGTGGCACCTAACAACAGCAACAACAGGTTGGAAGACACTCAAAATGCAACTGGGGAAGAGTTGCCTCCTCAAAGTAGAGTTGACCATAATGATGTGAATGAACTAAAGCTATCAGGACCTACATTTGCTGATGGGGTACAACTCAAACTGAGAAGAAACAGCTGTAAAAATTACATTAATAATAGGAACATGGAATAAATTTTCCATTAAAAACCAGTATTTCACTTTTATTTCAAGAGACTTTCCTTGTCTTTTTCCTTGTGACATCACAGTACAAATGACCTCAGCAGGTGATGATAAAAAGTCCTTACTTTCCATTATGAATTCCTGACCCACAAATGATCTTCCAAAAATTGAATTTCAAGAGGTTTCAAAGTTAGCAATAAATAAAGTATCAAAATTTTCAGGAGTCTTTTTTAATGCTGACTCAGCAGCCATTAAGCACTTCATCTCAATAAAACCTTGTATATATTAAGCTAAAATTATTGAAATCCCTGTGAATCCCTTGTTCTCTGGAAGCAGGTTCCTCTTGCAGAGGATAACATTGTCCCAGTGCCACTGTTGTTGTTGTTGTTGTTATGTGCCGTGGAGTCGGAACCGACTCATAGCGACCCTGTACAGGGTTTCCGAGGGTGTAAATCTTTACGGGAGTAGAAAGCCTCATCTTTCTCCCGCGGAGCAGCTGGTAGTTTCGAACTGCTGACCTTAAGGTTCGCAGCCCGATTCGTAACCACTACGCTACCAGTGCCACTAGGAGATCCTAAATCCCAGTTCCAATGTCCACCCAGCTGTAACATCACTCATTCCACACAAGTCCATTTTCATTTGCATTGAAATCCCTTTATACTCTATCACCTACAGATATGTAATTTGTGCACAAACAGCAGACTTACCCAATCTATTTGGGTATTATCCCCTCATAAAGAATACAGTAACTTCCTGCCCTTACCTCCAGAGAATGCACTAACTGCTAGCACCAACCTGGAAGAACTCATGCTCCAACCAAGGTTGTGGAAGCACCCTGGACACCCAACACTTGTCACCCAATGTCAGAGAAAGAAGCTGCTCTCTCATCTCCACTCAATCTAATAGAGCAAGCATACAAGCCTAACTACAGAGAACTAACATACCAGTGAGGACTGTTATATCCACTGTTACTGTAAAGTGCTGTCAAGTCTATTCTGACTCATAGAGACCCTATATAAGGTGTCTGAAGAGAGATTGGTGGGTTTGAACTGCTGACATTGGGTTTAATAGTCAAATGCTTATCCTACAGCACCACAGCAGGACTCTATTATATCCACTGCGGTAGTGGCATGCAGTGGATTCAGTTCTGACTCATAGCAGTCCTGCATAGGATTTCCAAGGCTATAAATTTTTACGGGAGCAAAAAGCCTCATCTTTCTCCTGCAGAATGGCTGGTGGTTTCAAACTTCTGACCTAGAGGTTAGCAGCCTGACTCGTAACCTCTATGCCACCAGAGCTCCTTATGATATCCACTAGTGATAGGAAATCATACCCAGCCAACAGACACTATCAAAGTCATACATAGACCAGAACAACAAAACAAGAATTAAAATAATGCAAAGAAATAAAGATATTCTAAGAAGAAAGAGAAGAAGCAAAGTTCCATATACATTTTAAAATCCACACAAAACAAACTTGCATATAATCAATAAAGAAATATTTAAATAAATATTTGGAGGAGTCCTGATGTGATGCTGTGGGTTAATGCACCAGACTGCAAAGCCATTAGAACTGCAAAGTCAGCAGTTCAAGCTCACCAGCTGCTCCTCAGAAACCCTATAAAGGGTCGCTATGGGTCAGAACTGACTCGATGGCACTTCACAACAACAGCAACAACAATGCCTTGGAGAAAGCAGATAATAATAAATCATATGAATGAACAGGATAAAGTGACCCAAACAACTAAGCAAAATAACGGGACAGAAAACATAGCTAAGGAAGACATTTTACCTGATAAGGAATTCAAAATACATATATGGGATCTTCAAAGAGATCAAGGAAAACACAGACAAAACTTAGAAGAATTCAGGAAAACAATATAAGAACAAAATGACAATATGAATAATCAACTAGAAAGCATACAAAAACAACAACTAGAAACCCAAAAAGTTTGGCAATAAAATATCCAAAATAGACAATTCAGTAGGACATATGAGTAAAATAGAAGACAAAATCCTTGACACTAATCTGTTTGAAGAACAATAAAAAAGAAAAAGGGTTGGGAGAGAGGAGGAATTGAGAAGCCTAGGAATTATGTGAGACACCATCAAGAGGAAGAATTTATGCATAGTTAGAATTTCAAAAGAAAAAGAAAGGGGAAAAGCACACAGATAATTTTGGAAGATTTATTGTCAAAAGGAAAAAAAAACTTTCCTAATATCATTAAAGGTTAGAAGTTTTCCAACTAAGAAGCTTAACAAACCCCATGCAGGATAGACCTCAAAAGAAAGTCACCAAGACATACATAACCAATTTTCAAAAACCAAAGAATTCTGAGAGCAGCCTATGAAAAACAAACTATCCAATAAAGGAGCACTAATAGGCCTTTTGTGACAGAAATGATACAGGCAATAAGGTAGTACGATGATATATTTAAAACCCTGAAAGGAAAGAATTACCAACCAAGAATCATCTATCCAACAAAATTGTCTTTCAAATACGATGACCAGACTAGCACATTCCCAGACAAACAGAAATTAAGGGAATTTGTAAAATCCAGAGCTGCTTCACAGAAAGTATTAGAGGAAGTTCTTCAGACAAAGAAACAATCACATCAGACTACAACCTTTCATTTAAACTCAGGATACAATCTCCTAGACAGCAATTGGACAAAGAATTCTCAAATGTAAAATAAAGCTGAAAATTCAAATCAGAGAGCCAGAGATGTCAATGTGTAAATGATAATAACTGAAAAACTGAAATAAAGAAGGAATAAATGGTGTAATTATAGAACTTAACATGGAGAAGAAGTCAAGGCAGTATCAAGACAGAATACGCTGTTTTAAACTTAGAAAGAAAAAAGCTAATTTCAAAGTAATCACAAAGAAAATTAATAAAGCTACTCACCCAAAAAGAAAAATTTTAAATCTCAGCAAAAATAAAATAACAACAACAAAAATAAATAAATAAATAAAAAGTGAAGAAATTCCATAAGAAAAAAACTCAATACAGAAAATTAGGTAGAACAAAGAATCCATGGGTACCACAATAAAAATCATAACAAAATGGCAGCAGTAAATGTGTAGCCATTTATAATCACACTGAATGTAAATCATTTAAATATCGAGACAGAGAAAGTGGAAGAATGGATTTTTTTAAATGACCCATTAAAATGTTGCCTAAAAGAGCTACACCTTAGACACAAAGACATAGTAGGTTAAAAATCAAAAATGAAATATATATATAAATTCATATAAGGAACTCTGGTAGCATAGTAGTTACGAATTGGGCTGTGAACTGCAAGGTCGAAACTATCAGCTGTTCCACAGGAGAAAGATGAGGCTTTCTGCTCCCGTAAAGATTTACAGCCTCGGAAACCTTGTACAGGGTCGCTATGAGTCAGAACCGACTCCACGGCAAACAGCCACAGCCACATATATATATGTATCTTGCAAACAGTATACAAAGTGAGAAGTGCCAATAATAATCTATAATAAAAAGATTTTAAATCAAACCCCATTATTAGAGTTTGTTATTGTTGTTGTTAAGTGCCATCGAGTTGCTTCCAGCCCATAACAACCCTGTATGGGGTTTCCGAGGAACATCTGGTGAGCTTGAACTGCCAACCTCTAAGTTTAAAGGACTTTGCAGCCCAACACATTACCCCACAGTGCCACACCAGGTGCTGTCAAATTGATTCTGACTCATAGTGACCCTATGCACAACAGAATGAAACACTGTCTGGTACTGCACCATCCTCACAATAGTTTTTATGTTTGAGCCCATTGTGTTCATCCATTTTGTTGAGGATCTTTCTGTTTTCCTGACCCTCTACATTTCCAAGCCTGGTGTCCTTCTCTGGGGACTTGTACCTCCTAAAGTATGAGAGACACTGTTTCACCATCCTTGCTTCTAAAGAGCATCTGGCTGTATTTCTTCCAAGATAGATTTGTTTGTTCTTCCGGCAGTACTTCTGGCAATACTTTCAATATTCTTTGCCAACATGATAATTCAAATACATCAATTCTTCTACAGTCTTCCTAATTCATTTAACAACTTTTCACATGCCTATGAGATGATTTAAAATACTATAGTCAGGCATGCTTTGGTCTTCAATATTTTGCTCTTCAATATTTTAAAGAGGTCTTTTTGCAGCAGATTTGCCCAATGTAATATATAGTTTTATTTCTTGACTGTTGCTTCTGTGAGTGTTGATTGTTGTTGTTATTAAGTGCTGTCGAGTCATTTCTGACCCATAGCAACCCTGTATAGGGTTTCCAAGGAACAGCTGGTGAGCTTGAACCATGCAGTTCAGATGGCTTTGCAGTCTGGCGCATTAACACACAGCACCACACCAGGAGTGTTGATTGTGAATCCAAGAAAAATCAGTGATATAGTCTGTGTTCTTAAGTATTTTAAGTCCTCTTTGCTTTCAGCAAACAAGTTTGTCTCATCTGCATATCAAAGGTTATTAATGACTTCCTTTAACCATGATTTCATGTTCTACTTCATAGAATCCAACTTCTCGAATTATTTGCTCAGCATAAAAATTGAATAAGCATGGTGAAAGGATAAAATCCTGATGTACACTTTTCTTGATTTTGAACCACTCAGTATCCCCTTGTTCTGTTTGAATGACTGTCTCTTGGTTTATATACAGGTTCCTCATAAGCATAATTAAGTGTTCCAGAATACCCATTCTTCATAATGTTTTCCACAGTTTGTTATGATCCACACAGTTGAATGTTTTGCATACTCAATAAAGAACAAGTAAAAAAATTTCTGATATTCTGTATTTTCATCCAAGATCCATCTGACGTCAACAATGATATCCTTAGTTCCATGTCTGCTTCTAAATTCAGTTTGAATTTCTGGTAGCTACCTGTTACAAGGCACCATTGCAATCACTTTTAAATTATCCACTGCAAAATTTTACTTGCATGTGATATTAATGATACTGATATATGATAGCCACATTCCATTCAGTCACCTCTCTTTGGAATGGGTGGAGCTCTTCCAATCAGTTCTTGGCATAGACAAGTGGGAATCTCCATTGCTGTATCACTTTGTAGAAATATTTCAATTTGTATTCTGTCAGTTCTTGGAGCTTTGTTTTTCAACAATGCCTTCAGGGTAACTTGGACGTCTTTCTTTAATACCATTGATTCTTGATCATAAGGTGTCTCTCCAAATGATTGAACAAGTTCTTTTTGGTGTAGTGACTGTGTATACCTCCCATCTTTTTATAAAGCTCCCTCTGTCACTCAACATTTTTTAAACAGAATCATTCAATATTGAAAGTCAAGGCTTGAATTTTTCCTTCAGTTCTTTCAGCTTGAGAAGTACTGAATTTGGGTTTTCTAACTTCAGATCTGTACATATTACACTAAAATACTTTCCTTTGTGTTCTAAAGCTGCCCTTTGAAATGTTCTGTTCAGTTTTTTTACTTCATCATTTCTTCCGATCATTTTATCTTAACTAGTAAAGAATGTCTGCCATGTGCATCGAGTTCCTTTAAGAACAATCAATATGGGATTGAATTGACAAAGACAACTCAAAAGATTATCTAGAAGATTTAGGGAACACTGAGTGCATGTTAATGAAGGGGGAAGCTTCAAAAAAGGCCGGTGAGAACAGTTGCACAACTTGAAGAATGTAATCAATGTCACCGAATTGTACATGTAAAAATTGTTGAACTGGTGTCTGGTCTACTATGTATATTCTCAACAACTGCAAAAATAAAATAAATAGTAAAAAAAAGAAAAAGGCAATGTCAAGGAAATGGTAAAACAGCACTGTGGTCTTTTGTTACTGAATCATACCACTCTGTCTCAACAGTGATTTGAAGTAGCAGTCCATGATTCCAACTTGGCACCCTGATTTTCAGTTTTAAAGAAAGCAGACAACCCTTATTCATTATACTGTTTGTCTGTTTGAACCGATCAGGTTACTACCTAAAGGACTGAAGCAAAATGTGCTTTATGTCTTCTATGAAGGTGAGTCAAAAGTTATCCAAACTCTGGTTATATTAAAACACCATCACAAACATGGCTGATGACAACACTGAGTATGCACGTGAAATAATTTTATTGAATAGACAAGTAACAGTGAATTATGTGGCAAATCATTTGTAAATCTGCCATGGCTCTGCCTATGAAATAATCCATGACAGATTTGGGTTTCAAAATGTTTGTGTTAGATGGGTATCAAAACAATTAATGGAAGAGCATAAACAGAAGCATTTGGACATCTGCAAACAAAATTTGGACCGATATTCAACGGAAGGTAAAAGTTTCTTTAAAAAACATCATTACTGGTGACAAGACATGAATTTATCACAACAAGCCTGAGAGTAAACAGAAGAGTATGGAATGGAAACACTCTCAATCACTGACCAAGAAAAATTCAAAAATCAACCATTGGCTGGAAATTTTATGTATATAGTTTTCTGCAATTCTCAAGGGTCAGTACTGGAATACTGTCAGGAAAAGATTCAACAACCAACAGTGCTCATTACAGTGAGATGTTAATTGAAGAGCTGAAGCCTAAACTTCAGATCAAACAAAGAGAGCTGCTATCTAAGGGGGTTGTGATCTTGTATGACAATGCATATCCACACTTATGCAAAAATTTCATTTTGAGGTGTTAGAGCATCCTCCTTTTAGTCCTGATCTTGGTCCATTGAAATTTTACCTTTTTGGACCCCTGAAAGCAGCCCTTAGAGTATAAAGACTCACCTCTAACGAAGAAGTAAAAACAGCTGTGCATTCGTGTGACTAGCAGCTCAGTCTAAAACATTTTTTAGTAGGGAATACAAAAGCTTGTTTAGAGATGGACAAAGTATATTGAAAAGCAAGGAGATTATGTCAATAAAATAATGTATTTGTCTTTGCTAAAAGCTTATTAAATAAATTCTACATCTAAAGTGCAGGTAATTTTTTTTACTACCATTCATATTTCATTGTTAAGACTTTCTATTTCCTTGAAGCCTTCTTTTTTTTTTTTTTTCATTTATTGTAGGTATTTTCATAATTTCTTGTTGAGCTATTTTATCATTGTTGCTTTAAAATCTTTTTCAGATGATTCTAATATCTCTGTTATGTTGGTGTTAGCAGGTATTGATTTTTTTCATCCAGTTTTAGATCATCCTGGTTTTCATTTAAAGTCTTGATTTTCTGTAATACAAGACTCTGGATCTTATTAAAGCATTCTGTATTAGCTGGATTTCAGTGATACCACTCAGGCAGGGCAAGAGGAGGCACTGGTTCATTATTTCTGGGCAAAGGTGGAAGTCCTGGGTCTCACATCACCTCAGTGGAAACCTAAGGGACAACTTCTTGTTATCGTTGGGTGAGGAATGGGTGACATCACAGTGAGGGCAGCCTCAATTCTGACTCATAGTGACCCTATATAGGGTTTCTTTCTTTACAGTAGCAGACTGACTCATCTTTCTCCTGAGGAGCAGCTAGTAGATTTGAATTGCCAACCTTGTGACTGTAAGTCCAGCCAAAAGGGCTGCTCCTTTCAAATTCTTACTCTCCAGTAGGCTGCCTTGGCATCAGCCCAGAAGGGAAAGGAGAGAAACAACTTTCCTGCTGAGTGGAAGTGAAAGGTCTGCTTCTCCACAGAGTCTCCACTGATACCATGAGCAGGGAGCACTTGTTACCTAGTGGCTTTCCCTGAAACTACCACAAACAGGGCTTTTAGGTGGTACATCACAGTCTTTAAAGGTGGAAGTCTAGGTTCGCCAGCTGGCCATTGCTACTTGGGCCACAATTTTTTTCTTTATTATGTGGATGGAGTAGAGCAGTTATTGTCTAAAATTCATCAGTCTTACTATGCCTCTTTTCTGATCCTTTGGCTAGAAAGAGCATGCTTTGTTTCTTCAGCTCCAAGTCTAAGATTAAAAAAAAAAAAGAGATTCACTTCTGTGTGGCTCTCAGATCCAAAGGTCCCTAGCTTCTCTGTTGTCTTCTTCCACCTCTCAGAATTTTCTTATGTTTACTTTATATGTAGTGACCAGAGTTTTAGTAACACTTAGTGGAAAAGTACATCTTCTGAGAAGTGAATCTTTTTAAATTTTTATAATTTTAAAATTAACGAAAAATTCTTAGCAATTGGCTAAATAAGTATTCCTTACAAATTTAACCACCATCATTGCTATGGAATACATATTTAATCTGTTTCTGAATAAGAAAAACTTATTCAAACACAACTAACTGTATAAAAAGAAAAAAAGTAACAATCTTAAAATTCAGACCTCATTAAGCCAGCCACCTAAACATCTGACCTTTAATTGTTATATACTTCAGACATATTAACAGGAGGGACTAGTCCCTAGAGAAGGACATCATTCTTGGTAAAGTGGAGGGTCATTGAAAAAGGGAGGTCCCCAATGAGATGAATTGAGACAGTAGCAGCAGCAATGGGCTCAAGTGTAGCAATGATTGTGAGGTTGACATAGGACCAAGCGGTGTTTTGTTCTGTTGTGTATAAGGTTACTATGAATCAGAAATGACTCGACGGTACCTAACAACAACCATAAAACAATGCAAGTGACAGGGATAAATTGGTTAAAACTATTTTAAAATATTGGATAGAAAAACGTTGCCTAAGATGTTTAATGAGTAGCAAAATCTTGTCTTAATTCTATTTGAAACTACAAAGATAGGGCAGCACTCAGAATGTTTTTCCATCTTTAAATAAAATTAATTTAGTTGCTTCAAACATTAAATATCTTTAATAACAATTTATAATTCCTTAAATTAATTTAAACTTTTCTTACAAAAAGGCTAATGATGTTACCCATCCTCAAAAAGAACTTGAATGTTTTTGCTTCCCACTTAGGAAATACTTCAATATTCTCCAATGATTACAAGTTATTTCATTTTGTATGTAAAATATTTACAAAAATACTCATTCAGCAGTCACTCCCTCAAAGCTCTGGGAAAATTGAAACAAGCTGAAGTTCAGCGTATTATAAAATAAAAACTGTTTAGATTTTTAGAAATAGCTTACTCTTCTTTGGCCCAAAGTTTTATCCCCCAACCCAATGATAATGACAATATGACCTACACCTCTGTATCCTCATAAACTTTAATGAAGTAACTACTACGAAAGATCCTTGGATACTTGGTTTGAATTTTCCTCTGACAGATTCTACTTTGATATACGTGATCTTGTAAAACACTATCTGAAAACTAATACACACAGGCATATGCCCAACAGATGCAAGCTGTATTTCCAGAAGGAGCATTCCACAAGATATTCCTGCAAGATATGCCTCTAGAAGACTGAGTCTATTAAAAGAAACACTAATGAAAGTCAGTCTTAACACCATAGTGTAAAACATCACTTCAGATACTTTTAACTACAAGTACAGTTCTTAAGCTTCAGGTTACACATTCTGTACAGTTCACCTTATCTCAGTCACCACCCATCTCCCCAGTAGAAGTCTGCATATTGCTGTCTTGCTGAACTGATTTTAGTGAAGCTTTCGTACTCAAACAGGCTAGTTAGGCCTAGGAAGGCTTGGTGATCTGCTTCAAAAAACCAGCCAGTGAAAACCATATGCTTCCATCTGCAAATGATTAGGGGGTGGCACAGGACCAGGCAGCATTTTGCTCCATTGTTCATGGGATCACTATGTATTGTGGACAAGAATCTTTAGGGCACTATCTTCTGCTTCCCTGATTTCAAAGCAACCCTGAATTTTATTCATGCTACCAATTCACTCAGTCATTTAATAAATGTTTACTGAGAGCCCAATGAGTACCAGACATATCCAAGGCAATGGAGGTACAAAAAAAACTAATTAAATCTATCAGCTATTTTGTCAGAAATATAAAAAAATATGTCTAATAATAATTCTAGACTTGGTATATAGTAGACATATGTTTATTTGTTCCTAACACCTAGGGATATAGGCTGACACACCTTTTTTGAACTGTCTTAGGCTGGGTTCTCTAGAGAAGCAACACCAGTGAGACTTATATATGTACATACAAAGAGAAGTTTATATCTAGGAAATAGCTCACACAGTTGTAAAAGTGGACAAGTCCATGGATCAGATGTCAGGCTAGAGATTTCTGACTTATGTAGCTGCAGGGATGAGGAACCAAGTTCAACAGGATAGATGGCAGACAGGCAGGCAGATCCAGTAGATAAGAAGGCATATTGATGATGAGTCCCAGGATCAGCAGGTAATAGAACAGGCTCAAGTCCAAAGAACCAAGTATTGGAGGACGAGCCCCATTCAAGAGACCAACCCAGCAGAGAGCAAGCAAGTCTTGCCTTAGCATTCAATATATTGGAAACAGGCCATACCCCTAATGAACCTTCTCTTTAGTTCACTGACTGCTCACAGCAGGCCTCGTGGAAAAGTTGATTACATTATATTAAATCTCATCATGAGGGATGACTACACCTCAATTGCCAGACCACTGCAAATCCTGGCCCAGTCAAGTTAATGCAAAACCTTAACAATCACACTGCCTTTTAAACCTCACTCCCACCCAACTTATCCTACTTCATTTAGTTTGTCTAACCTTGGCCAACATGTAAAGGTGTTCCTAATCCAAGGAGTGAGCATAGATAGAAAAGGAGAAACCCTGTGATGGTTCATTTTATGTGTCAACTTGACTAAGCTATGAATCCTAGTGGTTTGGCCAAATACTAGTCTAGTTACTGTTCCATAAAGTAATGTAATGTAATGTAATCAGCCAATCACTTGGAAATAGTGTTTCCTTAGGTTGTGTTCTTTCTTCAGTCTATAAATAGAAATTTTGTATATAACTTGCTCTCTTTTTACTCTGCACTCTATCATCTGATCTGTAATTCTTGGGATGCAAATCAGCAGAAGTCTCCAGCCTATCACTTGATTTATGCATTTTGGGCTGTCCAGCCTCTAACATGTGATCCAATACCATAAGGTAAGTAATATATTTTTACACAGACATTTGCTATTTACTTTGTATTTACTAATTACTTCTAGAGAAACAGAACCAGTGATTATACACACACACATATATACCATGAGGATTAGTCAAAATGTATTTCTACTGTGGTTCTACTTCATATATACAAGGTTTATTCAAAACAAAAAGTGTTGAAGCATGACTCTGTGATCAGTAGATGACTACAGATAAATTATTAGTAATACACTTGTCTTAATCTCATTTGGGTGCTTTCAAAACAAAGATCCAATCAAAACAGTGGCTTCTGAGGGGATCTACTGGACTAGTCAAATTCAAGGCAGAGAAATCAACTCAGAAGGTTAGAGCAATAGCTTTTGGGACCTCTAAGGCTGTAAACCTGATAGATTTTCTAAAAGGACACAAGATGATCATTGGGATTTATTATGAAGAAGTTTTAAGAAAATTGGAAACTGCATTGGTGATAAAAAAGACCAGGATAGTTATGCCAAGAATTTTTTTTCTCCCATCATGACAATGCACCTGCTCATTCTTCAAGGGTAGTGAGGGCTATTCCATGAGAATTTTATTGAGAAATCCACCCTACAGCCCTGGTATTGCCCCTTCAGTTTTCTTTTTGTTTATAAAGCTCAAAGAACATGTAAGAAGAAGACAGCTTGAGTCCCTCAAGGATGCAAAAACTGTTGTTTTGACGTGGTATAAATTTAAGAGAGCAGAATTCTTCACAAAAGGATTAGAAAGATAGAAATGACACCTTCCGAGGTGTTTAAGCCTAAATGGAGGCTATGACAAGAAACAATAGCTTCACCTTTTTATATCTTTATTTAATCTTTATTTATTCAGTGATTTTATAGCAATATATATATATATATATATTTTTTTTTTTAAACCTAAATGGAGGCTATGACAAGAAACAATAGCTTCACCTTTTTATATCTTTATTTAATCTTTATTTATTCAGGGATTTTATAGCAATATATATATATATATATATATTACATCCCCTCTTGTAAACATAAGGAATTTAATATTGGAATTGCTTACAGAGAAACAGACACACACTAGAAAAGTAAGATAAATAAAAATGAATAACTTTAGGAAATGGTTAGTATTCTTGGAATTGCGGGACAGTGTTGTCCAGCAGTTAGGGCACTATGTCACTGAGGTTTCTTTGGAGTTGGCTGTGGTGCATGAAATCTGTAGCCTGTACTTCTAAGGCATTGTTACTGCTGTGGCTGTTGTTGCTAAGTGTTATCCATTCAGTTCCGACTTATAATGACCCTAAATAGAGTTTCCGAGGAGTGGTTTGTGGGTTTGAAGAAGTGATCTTATAATTAGCAGTTGAGTGCTTATCCTATAGTACCACAATGGGACTCTATCGCTGCTGTAAACAATTACTATCACCACTTTGAGTATTATTGTTGCCACTGCTGCAAGCTGACCATATCATCACTGGTTCTGATAGGCTACAAGAAGCTTAAATAGGATTTCTTCTTTCATCCTCCTATCTTCTCATCAGTGACTCCCATTGGTAGAAGCTAGCTGGCAAGAATGTCTGGGGTATGCAATTACTAAATATATCAAAATACCAAATGAAGGGAATGAGACCAGACAGCAAAATGATTGGCTATATAAGACCTGAAGACAATTGCATACATAACGGATAGCTTAGAATTTGTTTCTTTAAAGTCAGGAACACTACAAATATGCAAAGAATCTCGTCTCTTATTGAACTTCTTTTTTTAAAAAAAAAATGTAACTGTAAAAAATAGGGCTAACTATTGAGAAATAAAACAAAGTTACCCTTATTGGTGATTACATAATTATCTACCTGAAAAATTTAGAAGCTTAAAGAATAAATGGTTACAAATAGAAAGCTCTATATGGGGACTTTCCTGTACATCAGTCAGTAAATATGATAGCAAAATAATGTGTTCATCATATTAGTAAAACATTCTATACTTAAGGAAAAGATAAGATAAAATATTCAGGATATACACATACACACAAATCTTTTTAGAAATGTGAAACTTGAATAACTGAAAACCCATTGCATTCTTGGAGTAAAGAGGATATTGTAAATATTGCTTTTGAACAAAAACCCTAGTGACATTTATGTAAAAATGTTATAAAGACAATTCCTAAGATTATCCAGAAGAGTAAGTGGGAGGGAATATATTAGTAAAATAAAAAATAATAAAAGTGGTGAAGTAAGAGGATATATGTCATGTTTTTGTTGTTGTTGTCAGGTGCCATCGAGTCGG
>NW_006408976.1:280756-293687 GCF_000296735.1 Chrysochloris asiatica
TTTTTAACTTACCCTCATATATAGTCACTGGTTCTGCTGGTCCTAAAAGACCTTAATATATCCATGTTGGTGTATACCTTATGTGTGCCAGTTACATCATTTTTTTTAGAACCATTGGGAGAAGAATTACAGGTACATCCCTTCCTGTGAGCTCAGAGTCTCCAGAAAAAATAATACTGCTGCAGTCAACATGGAGCATGGTTCAATGATTCAGGTGGCTCTTCTCCTTACCTCATGACCTTTCCCACTTACTTTCTGGTAGCTAAATGTATTTGATTTCCCACTTTAAATAGCCTTGTTTTTCTGAGAGTGATTTTTCCCTCAGCAGGTACTCAATAATGTTAAACCCATGCCTATTGGCACATAGTCTTCTCCATATACTCCTATATTTAAGTCTGGTTGTCCCAGCATCACAAGAGCCCTATGTAGTATTTGACATATGAAAGGACTGTATATGGCAGACCAGAAGTCACCAGACAGATATATACATGACAGAGATCCAGGTATCAGAGACTTATGCAAAGATTGTCAGAGAAGAACAAACTCAAAATCTCAGAGGGAAGAGTTAGCTCATGGATCACCTCCTCTAGACTGCCTTCAGTGCTCCTGTCCGATCATCACTCACAACAGCCTGAGAAAGGGCCCATCCTCTGTATATCCAGATCTCAGCATTTTATTATTTTGGTTCAATGAGCTATACTTTAATGACTTGATTGCTTATCTATCTCCATCATTGAGCTCCTAACAGAACAGTATCACATTCAGCTCCAATGTCAGTTCAGTGATTAGCTCAGTGTAGGTACTCAACAAAAATGGAATTTAGTGTCAAATAAAACCTGTTGCCATCAAGTTGGTGATTACTCATATCATCAGCCTTATAGGACAAGTATAACTGTACATAGAATTTCCAAGGCTGTAGTCTTTACAGAACCAGCCTGCCACATCTTTTCTTTGGTGGAGAAGTTAGTGCGCTTAAACCACCAAACTTTTGATTATCATCTGAGCACTCAGAACACTATGGAAGAATGCAGTGGAACAACCAGAACAAAAGTAATGAGAATATTCACACACTGTGAAGAATGCAATAAATGTCACTAAACACCTTGTTTAGAAATTGCTAAGAGGGACCATAAAATGCTATGTAAAACTTCAGAGAAAGCACAATAAAGTATTATTTTTAAAAATGAAAAACACTATGAAGTAATGCAGGCAATTAAAACCTTTTAAAAAAAATAATGCAAAATGGATCATAGACCAAATCATAAGACACAAAACTATTCAACTTCCTATGAAAACATAAGAGAAAATCAAGATGACTTTTGGCTTGGAATGACTTTTTAGATATACACCAAAAGCATAATCCATGAAAGAAAAAAACCTGATAAGTTAACTTCATTAAAATTTAAAGTTTCTGTTCCCCTAAAAAGATGTTAAAATATTGAAAAAAACAGCCACAGACCGGGAGAGAGTTGTTGCAAAGTGCACATTTGATAAAAAAAATTGTGTCCAAATTATGCAAAGGCCTCTTAAAACTAAAAAACCTTAGTTTTGTAAGCCAACAATCTAGCGTTTTAATGGATAAAAGATCTCAATAGACACTTCACCAAAGAAGATATACGGATAGCAAATAAGAAATGAAATGATACTCATCGTCATATATTATTGTGGTTGTTGTTATGTGCCATCGAGTCGGTACTGAATCAGAACGACCCTATACATGACAAAATGAAACATTGCCTAATCCAGTGTCCACCTCACAATCAATCACTGCTTCACTTAAACCCATTGCTGCCTCCACTGTGCCAATCCATCTCATTAAGGATCTTCCTATTTTTTTCTGACTCCCCATTAACAAATATCATGTTCTTCTCCAAGGACTGGCCCCACGTGATAATATGTTCAAAGTCTGAGAGATGAAGTCTGGCCATCCTGGCTTCTAAGGAGCATCTGGCTGTAAGTACTCCAACATAGTTTGATTTGTGCTTTGGCAGTACATGGTACTTTTAATATTCATTTCCAACACCATAACTCAAATGCATCATTTCTTCTACATCTTCCTTATTCGCTGTCTAACTTTCACATGCATTCAATGTTGTTGAAAATACCATGGTTTGGGTCAGGTATACCTTAGTCCTCACACTGACATCTTTGTAGCATATTTGCCTAATACAATATGTCATTTGATTTCTTGACTGCTGCTTCCATAAGTGTTGATGGTAGATTTGAGCAAAATGAAGTCATTGACAACTCCAAGCTTTCCTCCATTAATCTTGATGTTATTTTTGGTTCAGTGGTGAGGATATTTTTTTTTTTTTTTTACATTGGGATGCAACCCATAACAAAGGCTGTGGATTTTGAGTCTTCATCAGTATTTTAAGCCCTCTTTGCTTTCAGTAAGGAAGATTATATCATCTGTATTTTGCAAGTTGTTAATGAGTCTTCTTCCAATCTTGATGTGACATTTTGCTTCATATAATGCAGCTTCTTGGATTATGTACTCAGAATACATATTTAATAAGTATGGTGAACGAATACAACCCTGTTATACACCTTTCCTAATTTTAAACCATTTGGTGTTTCCTTGCTCTGTTCAAGCAACTGTCTCTTGGTCAAGTACAGGCTCCTCATGAGCACAATTAAGTGTTCCAAAATACACATTCTCTGCAATGTTGTCCAAAGTTTGTCATGATCCACACAATTGAAAGCCTTTGCATACACTAAAGAACAGGTTACAGGTAACCATTTGTCAGTCAAGATCCATCTGACGTCAGCAATGATATCCCTCATTCCATGTCCTCACCTGAATCTGGTTTGAACCTCTGGCATTTCTCTGTCGATTCTCTAGTGATGTACTATTGCATACATTGTTTAGTTATCTTTAGCAAAATTTACTTGCATGTGATATTACTGAGATTGCATGATGATTTAAGCCTTCCGTTGGTTCACCTTTCTTTGGAATGAGCACAAATATGTTGGCCAATCAGTTGGCTAGGTAGGTGTCTTCCAACTTTCTTGGCATAAATATGTAAATGCCTCCAGAGCTGCATCAGTATGTTGTAATATTCCAATTTGTACTCCATTAAGTCCCAGAGCCTTATTCTTTGCCAATGTCTTCAATCCACCTTGGACTTCTTCCTTCAGTATCATTGGCTCTTGATCATATGCTACCTCTAGAAATGGTTAAACATCAAACATTTCTTTTTGGTACAGTAGTTCTGTGTATTCCTTCCATCTTCTTTGATGCCTTGGGTATCATTCAATAGATAGATAGATAGATAGATAGATAGATAGATAGATAGATAGATAGATAGAGATAGAGATATATATTTTTTAATGTTTTATTGTGAATTATGTGATAGTTTACATGGGAGAACATTAGCTTTGCATTCTTCCTATCATATATCATTTCATTGCCATGGTTACAATCCCCTCCATGCATCATCAACCAACCAAAGTGTATACCTTCCACCCCCCACCCCCGGTCGTCAGCACACAACCCCTCTCCAACTCTGGGTCTAAAGTCCCCAGCCGCGCCTTCTCTCTACGTCATCTTCTCTGCCTCCATCTCTCACGTCACTGCTTCTCTGGGTAGGGTCTTATTCTCTGCTTTTCTCCCTTTAGGGTCCCAGGGATCTCCACTCCTTAAATGCAAAGTCAAATCACTCCCCTCCTTTTGCTACAAAACATCTACCTTTACATTTGCAACCCTCACAATCAGTCCTGATAACAATTATTCACTATTGTGTCACAAGAGACATATCTGCATCTCCTTTCATCAGCCCCACCCAGACAGATTGGATACTATTGAGCAGAGATTCTACCATCCTCCATGCCCTCTGGATCTAGGATCCCTCTTGAAAGCTTGAAAGCCAGTCACTTCTTGCCTTTGTAGCCCCTCCTTCCCCTCATTTTGGAAAGCCAATGTCCAAGTTGCCCATCCTGGCTATTCTGTGTATGGAGGGTGTGGAAATGATCCTTGCTGTAAAGACTTTTTCCCTCTTTTGAGCTACTGCATCCATAGGTGTAGGTGAAGTTCATCAAATTGTATCAGATTACTCTTTTTTATCTCTTCTTTCTTCTTCTAGTTGAGTTCTGATCATCTAGCCATTGAAACCAGGTCAAGTGGGTATTATCTGCAAGTGTGGGTGTTCTTATGCATATGTCCTCTCTTCCTTTCAGCTGGATGCTTCACTCTCCACTCTAGTCCTCTGTGGCTATGTCACTGACTCTGGGCCTAAAAGTCCCCAGGTCTTGCCACCCTGCTGGCCAACCAGGTCTCCAACCGGGTTCACTGAAGTCTTTTGAACATTGTAGGACTTAGCTCACAGCTTCATTGCTGTTTTTCCCTCACTTCCTCTTATTGGTGACAAACGTGGTCATTGATCAGAGCATGTATTCCCACTAAGTCTTAGTCTTGCAAGGGGGTTTGCCCTGAGGGGACTGGACCACCTGCTTTGATGTCTCCTGGGCTAGCAACTTGCTTGTTCTTGTAGTAATCAGTCAGACTACCATCATTGTTTTGTATTTTTCCTGTCCGTCTTTCTTTCAAGAAGTATCTTCTATTCTTCTAGCCACTCCAGGCTGGTCTGCTTGTCCTTTCAAGTGGAAATTTCCCACCTCAGAAGATTCTGGATGCGGTACAGCAGGAGGCCTCCTTCACTGGGCATGTTGTAGCCCCATCTGTAATGTTCTAAGTCCTCATCACTTTCAGCAAGCAAGGTTGTATCATCTGCATATCATAGATTGTGAACCCAATCCTGATGCCATGTTTTTCTTCATACAACCCAGCTTCTCAGATTATTTGCTCAACATGTAGGTTGAATAACTATGGTGAAAGAACACAACCTTGTCGCACACCTTTCCTAATTTTAAACCATTCAGTGTTTCCATGTCATGTTCGAACAACTGCCTCTTGGTCCATGTACAGATTCCTCATAAGCACAATTAAGTGTTCCAGAATACTCAAACTTCACAATGTTGTCCATAGTTTGTCATGATCCACACAATTGAAAGCCTTTGTGTAGTCAATAAAGCACAGGTAAACATCTTTCTGATATTCTCTGCTTTCAGCCAAAATCCATCAGATATCAGCAATGATATCCCTCGTTCCATGGCCTCTTCTGACTCTGGCTTGAACCCCTGGAAATTCTCTGTCAATATATGCTTTCAGCTATTTCTGAATTACTTTTAGTAAAACATTACTTGCATGGGATATCAAAGAGATTGTCCAATGATTTCTGCATTCTGTTGGGTCACCTCTTTTTGGAATGGGCACAAATATGGATCTCTTCCAAATAAATTATTTATTTTACTATTCTTATTGGCCAAATCTATAAATAATGGTGTAAATAGTTTGCTCTAAACTACTAATTGAAGGTGGGTGTTTCATTGCAATGATTACATTATATTAATATTATTATTAGTTTTATTTTTATTATTTTATTATTATTATTTATTTTTATTATTGTAATTTAATTGTATTTATTATTATTGTTACTATCATCTTTTTTGTTGTTGTTGTTAGTTGACAGGGTGTAAGGGGGATGGGGGAAATGTGGAGCACAGGATAGGGGGAGGCACAGGATAGTGGAGCACAGCGTATGGAATAGACACAGGACAGTTTGGTGCTGGGGGTGCAATACACTAGAAGGGGAAAGGGAAAGGAAAATAAGGCAGACGGGAGAATAGCCAGGCAGGTTTACATGGGCTAAATGGGACAGAGGTAAATAACAATCTGAACACAAATGTGGAGCAACAGGGCTTGTGGATACAAAGATTGAGTCATGGTTTGCATGGGTAAAAGTGGGGAAACAATGTTAAGATGCTCGGCTGTTTGTTCAATCTTAGGTTCCCTTGCCTACTATTATAAAATAGACACTTGAAGAGGAGAGAGAGGAATAGCCAAAAACATCACCAGGGAAAGCTTGTAAAACCATCTTCAGCCTATAACTGTTTGGAATAACTAAAATGGGGATAGAACTTGCTCAGTGAAGGAGGTTCTCTACAGAACCTTTGCACTGCACAAGACCATAGGTGGAATCTTGATCATCATCCAGAATCTTTGGAGGTAGGACATTCCCATGTGTAAGGATAAGCTGACCAGTCTGGAGCAGCTAGAAGAACAGAAAGAAAGACCAGCAGAAAAACAACAACAGCAGCAGCAGTCCAATTGCCTACTACAAGAACAAGCAAGTTGTTTCCCAGGGAGCCATCAAAGCAAGTGGTCAGGTCCTCTCAAGGCAAAGCCCCTTCCAAGGCTGAAATTCAAATAGAATACATATGCCTATATGGTCCTGCTGCTGACCATATTGGTCACCGATAAGGGGAAGAGGGGGAAAAACAACAATAAAGTTATGAACTTAGTCCAACCACATTCAATAGACTCCTGTTAAACTGGATTGAAACCTGGTTAACCATCAGTATGATGAGACCTGGGGACTCCTGGGCCCAGGGGCAGAGGGACATAGCCCCAGAGGAATGTGAAGCATCCAGGTGATATAAAGAGAGGGGGGATACACAAGAACACCCACACTTGCAGATATTACCCATTTGACCTGGCATCAATGGCTGGATGATCAGAACATGACTAGAGGAAAAAAGAAAGAAAAAAAGGAGTAAACCACTATAAGTAGATGATCTTGACCTATGCTTGTGGATGCAGTATGACAAAGGAGTAGACAAATCTCTACAGTGAGGATCATTCCCACCCCCTTGGTACACAGGGTCGAAAGGGAAGGGAAACTTAGACATTGGGTACCCCAAATGGGCGGACTACAAAGGCAAGAAGTGACTGGCTTACACGCTTTCAATAGGGAACCTAGCTCCAGAGGATATAGGGAAAAGTAGAACCTCCACTGAATTCTTTCCAACCTGTCTGGATGGGGTTAATAAAAGGTGAGGGGGAGGAAGGTGGGGCTGGGGTGCCCACTAGCTCAGGCACCCCTGTAGTCACCAGAATGGGGGTGCACAGACAGCAAGGGACCAATGAACAGATACCAAAAGAGAAGAAGGTCCACACCTTTATCTCAGCGGTTCTGCCAGGAGTCTGTGGCTACTCCGATCTTTCCCCCGCTTGGTCTCACCCAAGATGGTGGCTCCTGGAGCAGCTGAGCATCCCAGACTAGAAAGCAATAGATTTCTTGCTTCTGCCACAAAATCCCCCAGCTGTAAGCCTTCCAACCGTACAAATATTCCTTTATATGTGGTTCAGAGTTCTGGGACCATCCCCTGACCCTGCTTGGTCGGGTATTCTGTGTTGTTGTTGGCGGAACTCCTTTACTGCACTTCCACCCGATCCACCGTCTTGTTTGTTCTCCCATAATGTCCTTTTTCAAATGCATAAATGAATGAATGAATGAACCAAGTAGTCTCTATAATCTCTAAATGGTTTTTCATTTATTGTTATTGTTAGGTATTCTTGTTATTGTTATTCCAATTCATAACGACCCTATGTACAACAGAACAAGATAATGCCTGAGCCTGTGTCATCCTCACAATTAATACATTTGACCTCGTTGTTGCTGCCACTGTGCCAATCACTCTCATTGGGGGTCTTCTTTTTCACTGACCCTTGACTTTACCAAGCATGATGTTCTTCTCCAGTAACTGGTCACTCCTGATAACATGTCCTAAGTATGAGACATGAAGTGCTGCCCGCCTCACTTCTAAGGTTTTGCATTTAGTCTCCCTTAAACTGATCTGTAAGGAGCTCTGGTATCGTAGTGGTTACGAATCGGGCTGCGAACCTTAGGGTCAGCGGTTCGAAACTACCAGCAGCTCCGCGGGAGAAAGATGAGGCTTTCTACTCCCGTAAAGATTTACACCCTCGGAAACCCTGTACAGGGTCGCTATGGGTCGGACCCGACACAATGGCACTTAACAACAACAACAACAAATTGATCTGTGGCATTGTGGGTTAATGTATCAGACTGCAAAGCCGTTTGAACTGCAAGGTCAGGGGTTCAAGCTCACCAGCTGTTCCTTGGAAACCCTATACAGGGTTGCTATCAGTCAGAACTGACTCGAAGGCACTCAACGACAACAACAACAACAAACTGATCACTTAGGAGCCTTCATGGCTACAAACCACCAGTCCAGCAGGCCAAGTGCACCAGCTTTCTCTTCATGAGAAAGAGGAAGCTTTCTTCTCCCGTAAATCTTTACAGCCATGGAAACCCTATACAAGATCACTATGAGTTGAAACCAATTTGTTGGTACACAACCAACCAACCAAACAAAGTAATCACCTTGGTAAAACTGAGACAATGCCTATTTTTACAGTCATACCTCTGTATAACGGAGTACTGGTGTGGCGCTGTGGGTTAATGCACCAGACTGCAAAGCCGTTTGAACTGCAAGGTTGGTGGTTCAAGCTCACCAGTCGCTCCTTGGAAACCCTATACAGGGTCACTATGGGTTGGAACCGACTCGACGGCACTTAACAACAACAACAACCTCTGTATATAAATAATTTCTGTCTCCCTTTTGCTTATATGAGAATAATAAACTGATTGACTACTTTAAAAAAAAAATGGTGAGGGGGAAAGGACTACTGTTGTTCAATAGGGAATGATTGTTATCAGGTCTCACAGTGTTGGAAAGGTAAATGTAAATGTTTGGTAACAAAAGGAAGGGAGTGGCTGATTTTGCAATACAGGAGCAGAGATCACTGGAACCATCAAGGGAGAAAAGTGAAGTACAAGACCATGTCCAGAAAGGCAGTGACACTAGGAATGGAGGCAAAGGCAATGACATAGACAGAAGGAGAATCTGGGGATTCTGGACTCAGGGAGGGAGAGAGGTTGTGTGCTGGCAGCTCAGGGACGGGCGTGTGGGGTGTACCCTTTGGGTGTTTGATGATGCATACAGGGGATTGTGATCATTGCAATGAAACAAAGTACAATAGGATGAATGTAAAGATAATGTTCACCCATGTAAACTAACACATAATTCACAATAAAAACTTAAAAAAAAAAAAAATCATCTCCAATGCCATAACTCAAACACATCAATTCTATGGTCTTCCTTCTTCAGTGTCCAATTTTCACATATATACAAGGAGATTGAAAATACCATGGATTGGTTAAGATGCACTTTAGTCCTCAAATGAATTGGTTATGATGCATTTTGCCTCAGAAATTTTAGCTTAAAATAGAACAATAAAAAGGATAATCAATGTAAATGTAATATCTACAGTGCATCTATTAGCTTTTCATTTCATTCATGCAACAAACCAGCCTATTTGATTTCAATATCCCCATTTAGAGGAGGAAATGCAAGTTCAGAAATGAATAACTCAATATTATTTGCCAAAACAAGGCAGGGGTCAACTGTGGAACAGATCATCAATTGTTCATATACAATTGTTCATATACAAGTTAACTAAATTTAAAACAAGTTCACAAGAGCCAAAATATGACCCTGTTTTGTTTTGTTTTGTTTTTCTCAGTTCCTATGTTGTCCTGTTCTTGGCCTCTTATTTTTTGAGGATTTGGTTTAGTTGGCTTAGTTGAGTGTTCAAATAATGAAATAAAGTTGAATATTGATAATGTGGTTTGTATAGTATTTTTATAATGGTTGAAGGAAGTAGCCTACTTATTTAACTGGATTTAGTACTTAATAAAAAAGTTCAGTAACACAAAAACTTACAATTATTTCAAGTAATAAGTTACTTCATGAAATTTTAATAAGATATTTCTAGTAAAAATGACTAATTGATAGCACATACAATCTTATTAATTCTGATTTTAGTTTATTATTAGGATCCATTGTGTTGATGTCCACCACTCATCTGTCAGTTTGTTGTACTATGGTGGGTTCTGTGTTGCTGTCATGTTGGAAGCTATGCCACTGAAAATAATTCAAAAATGGCTGCAACAGTGCATCTACAGGGAACTGTCAGAAATTCAAGCTGGATCTAATAGGAAATGGAACTGAGGATTTCATTGCTGATGTCAGATGGATCTTGGCTGAAAGCAGAGAATGCCAGACTATGCAGACTTTTGTTTGTGTGGATCATGACAAGCTATGGATAACACTGTGAATAATGGGTATTCCAGAACACTTAACTGTGCTCATAAGAACCTACACATAGGCCAAGAGGCAGTCATTTGAACAGAACAAGGGCATACTTAATGGTATAAAATCAGAAAATTGTGTGCCAGGGTTGCATTATTTCACTTTTCTTATTCAATCTGTATGCTGAACAAATAATGTGAGAAGCTGGATTATATGAAGAACATGGCATCAGAATTTGAGGAAGGCTCATTAACAACTTGTGATATATAGATGATACAACCATGCTTGCTGAAAATGAGGAAAACTTAAAATACTTACTGATGAAGATCGAAGACCACATCCTTCAATATGGATTGTACCTCCATGTAAGAAAATAAAAATCCTCACAACTGGACCAAAAAATAAAATCATAATAAAATGGAGAAAAGATTGAAGTTTTTGAAGACTTCATTTTCCTTGGATCCATGATCAACACTGATGGAAGCAGCAGTCAATAAATCACATGATGTATTACACTAGGCAAATCTGCTGCACGTGATCTTTTTAAAGTGTTGAAGAGCAAAAATGTCAGTTTGAGGACTTAGATGTACCTAAGCTAAACCATGATATTATCAATTGTCTCATATGGATGTGAAAGTTGTGCAATGAATAAGGAAGATCATAGAAGAATAAATGCATCTGAATCATGGTGTTGGAGAATATTAGAAGTACCATTGACTGTCAGAAGAAGAAACGAATCTGCATTGAAAGTACGATCAGAATGTTCCTTAGAAGCCAAGATGATGAGACTCCATCTCTCATACTTTGGACATATTATTAAGAGGAAACAGTCCCTAGAGAAAGACAGCATACTTGGTAAAACAGAGGATCAGCACGAAACAGGAGGACCCTCATTGAGATGGGCTGGTCCAGTGGCAGCAGCAATGTGTTCAAGCATAACAACAATTGTGAAGATGACTCAGGACTAGACAGTGTTTTGTTCTGTTGCGCATAGGGTCACCATTAGTTGGAGTTGACCTAACACCACCTAATAACAACATGGAGGTCCTTACTGAGTCCTGGTGTGGCACTGTAGTATAAGCAGTTGCCTGATAACCCCACTGTCAGTGGTTCAAAATCACCAACCATCCTTGAAGCCTTACACAGGGTCACTGTGAGTCCAAACCTACTCAACAGCACTTAACAGTACCAACATGGAGGTCCATGTTGGGATCTGGAATTTGTCCTTGGAAACAACCAGACACTAATCAATTTCAAATTATTAAATAAGGTTTGCAACCTACTCAGCATTTTTTTTTTTTATCTTGACTAGTTCTCTGATGCGACTAATAAATGGCTTCAATGCAATTTCAGAAGTCATTTTAAAAATGTGCTTGAGAATTCCTATATTAGTTGGATTCACAGCTATATCTTATTTTAAATCTAATGAATCACAATGTAACTTGTTTTGTTTATGGCCTAATTGTCTTTGCTAAAATTTGTATTTTCCTTACCTGAGGGCTTTAGGCCAATTTTAGGAAACATATTTGAATTCTCTCTATATTGACAGTTTATGAACAGTTATGTCTCATATGCCTAGTTTAGTTTACCTTCCTGGTTGCTCACTGTCTCCCTTCCTCTTTCTCTTTCATTCTTTCAACACACTGATACTTTGTTTATTATTTAAAACTTTTTTTAGGCTACTTTGTACCAGCTTACTTTTTCTTCCAAGGGGTTTATTCTCTTTCCTGGATTTTTGAAAATGAGAATGTATAGTACTTGCGTCCCTTAGAGTGGGGATTTATCACACCACAAAAACGTCTTGTCAAATCAACTCCACTTGCTCTGATATGGGGTTTTACGTCAGTCTGGAAAAGAACCCCACCAGAGTGATTACACCCCAACCTACAGAATTCCATTTTGCAAAGCCTGTGCTTTAGATTGTAACTGAAAACAGTCAAGTTTCCCCAGCCACTGGCATGACTCCAAACATCTGAAATGCTAGAACATGGTGTTTTTATGCAGAAACATTAAACAATTCCCAGAACAAAAAACTGCCTTGTTTCCACTACTACTATTTTACAAAGGGGATAAAAAGAGTTGGAATTTTGCATTAAAACATGTGTTTGGAAAAAGAGGGAAGTAGTTGGTCTTACAGTCCAGGAACCTAGGACTCTAGGGCCATCAAGGGAGAAGAGCATGAACAGAATGTGGGACCCTATCCAGAGAAGCAACAACACCAGAGATGAAAGCCCACATGGGGGCATGGAAATAGCAGCTGAGGACTCCAGACTCATGGGAAGATAAAACGCTGTGTGCAGACAGCCAGGCGGCAGGCTTGTAGAATGTGTCATTTGGTTGTTTAAATTATTATATATTCCTGAGTGTTTTTGTGTACATCCAAAAAAAAAAAAAAAAAAAAGGGAATAGAAGCAAATACTGTTGAATGATGAATGATGATGCACAGAAGGGATTGTAATCATTGCAATGAAACACCCACCTTCAATTAGTATAAAGCAAACAATTTACACCAACCAGATACCTGCTTGGAATGTATTAGGTGCTTAATCAATGTGTCTTGACAGCTCTGAATGAATGAAACTGTGAGAGGTGGACCTTCTCTGGTGTACTCCACTCATTGACATCTCTTCCTGTTATCTATCCCTATCTACCCTGGAAGCTAAAAGTGACAGAAGTCTATACTTGATTCGCTATTTTTAAATGATGGCAATGAGTTGTAGGCAATTTGTCTTTTCACATCCTTTAATTATTTATCAAGAATAAGTAGATACTGGCAGAGGGTGGCACTTCCCGGACCAGGCAGCTCAGGTAGGGCTCCGGGGAAAAGGGGCAGAATCGCACATAAGAAACCTCTGTCTAGCAGACAGACAGCCTTTGAACAAACATAAGATCTTATATTTCAACATTCTGAACT
>NW_006408976.1:293787-294566 GCF_000296735.1 Chrysochloris asiatica
TTCCTTCCTTCCTTCCTTCCTTCCTTCCTTCCTTCTACCACAATTTCATAGGGAATAGGTTTTTTTTGTTTTATTTTGTTTTATTAAGTTTTTATTGTGAATTGAGTGAAAGTTTACAGGGCATATCATCAACAAATCATATACTTTGTTTCATTACAATAGTTATAAACCCTTCCATGTACCATCAATTAACAGTATTTCTATCAATTCATTTCAGCTCTTTTTTAAACCACTATCACATACATAATAATTTTACCACCAAATAGAACATTCTGCAAGTCTGCCTCCTGGCTGCCAGCTCTCAGTCCCTCTCTTTCCATGAATCTAGAGTTCTCAGCTGCTCCCTCTCTCCATGACCCTATCTTTCCCTCCACCTCTGGTGTTGCTGCTTCTCTGCATTCCACCTGTCTCTTCTCCCTTGATCCTACAGTCCTCTGTTTCTGGACTGTAAGATTAACTGCTCCCCCGTTTTTGTTACAAAACGTCTGCCTTTGCAATTATGACAGTTGCAATTAGTCATGATAACAATTATTCACTATTGAATCATAAGAATCTTACCCAATGTGTTGTGTTTTTTTCAACAGACCCATCTAGATAAGATGAAAACTATTCAGTGGGGACTCTATCTTCCCCACACACACACTCTTAAACTAAACTCCCTCTTGAAACCTTGTAAGCCAGTCACTTCAAGCCTTTATTACCCACTCAATTTAGGTAGCCAATGTTAGTGTAGTGGTTACGAATCAGGCTGCTAACCTCAAGGTCAGCAGTTTGAAACT
>NW_006408976.1:294666-295309 GCF_000296735.1 Chrysochloris asiatica
TCCACAGGAGAAAGATGAGGCTTTCTGCTCCTGTAAAGATTTACAGTCTCGGAAACCCTGTGAAGGGTCACGATGAGTCAGAACCGACTCCACAGTACTTAACAACAGCAATGTCTAAATTGCCTGTCCTTATCTCCCTGTGTATAGAGGGGATAGCTCTGATAGTTGATGTGAAGACTCCTTTCCTCGCTGTTGGTATTTTGAGCTACTACCTCCATGAGTATAGGTCAAGTTCATCAAATTATCACAATTTACCCTTGTTTCCTTTATCAAATTTTGTTTTGTTGTGGTTTTTATCTTATTCTAGTTGAGTTTTCATTATGAAGCCATCAAGGCTAGGTCAAATGGGTACTATCTGCAAGTTTGGGTGTTCTTGTGCATCTCCTTTCACTTTATATCAGCTGGATGCTTCACTTTCAATTCTAGCCCTCTATGGCTATGTCCTTGTTCTTTGGCTCAGGTATACCCAGGTCTCATCACACTTTGGAGCAACCAGCCCTTCCTCTTCTCTCTCTCATCTCCAGGTCAACGGGAATCTATGGAACATGGTTGAACTCAGCCCATTTCTGCATTGCTGCCTCTTCCACTTACCAGTAGACCAATGTGGTCACCAGCAAGCTTACATGCCTGCTCATATGTTCCC
>NW_006408976.1:297473-298249 GCF_000296735.1 Chrysochloris asiatica
GGCTGCATTTCCAGAGAAAAGGAAGCATAAACTAACAAAGCTGAACAAATAGAGAGGGATATCGGCATGGATATCAGGAAATTCGGGATACCCACGGTACAGAGAGACTGATAGAGGCATCTTTTACATCATTAGATACAGACAATACCTCCCTACAGCCACTAACCCCAGCCTTCTACTGCCCCAGCCTAGACCAGCCCTCTGCCAAGCCGCAGAGGCTCAGGAATGCCCAAGGCAGAGGCCTGTCCACTGAGACCAAGGCCTTCCCAAGGCCCAGACACTCCCACTGAGGCCAAGGCCTGCCCTAAGGACCAACCCGCCCACAGACTGGTCACAAAGGCCCAGGCCCAACCAAGGCCAAAATCGCCTACCCGCGACCCCCGTGTAGCCAGGTCGCTGAGGCCCAGGGCCCCTGAGGCCCAATCCACCGTGTAGCCTGGTCGCCAACGCCCAGTGCCCCTGAGACCCAACCCACCCTCAGCCTGGTCCCTGAGGCACAGGCCCCCCGAGGCCCAATCCGCCCAACCTGCCTGGTGAGGTCCAAGCCACCCAATGCCCAGCTGCTGATACTCAGGCCCCGGGAGACCCAAACCGCCTGCCCGAGGCCCAACCCTCTTACAGCCCGATCACTGACACCCAGGCTTCCAGAGGCCCAAAGCTCCCGCCCTAGGCTCAACCCACCCGCCCAAGGCCTAAACGGCCCGCCGCCAAGGCCCAGACCCAACTGAGGCCCAAAAAAAGTTACTCTGAGTTAAGCAATAAGGAGAGTGAAAAGG
>NW_006408976.1:303514-308585 GCF_000296735.1 Chrysochloris asiatica
AGTGGGCACAGGATATGACCAGACACTTCACTAAGGAAGAGATCAGGGCAGCCAACAAACATATGAAGAAATGCTCACGATCACTAGCCATTACAGAGATGCAAATCAAAACAACAATAAGATATCATGTCACACCAACAATAACAGCAAAGATGAAAAATGGAGAAACCCACAGAATCATTCACCCTGACTTC
Source organism: Chrysochloris asiatica (assembly GCF_000296735.1). Lineage (NCBI taxonomy): Eukaryota > Metazoa > Chordata > Mammalia > Afrosoricida > Chrysochloridae > Chrysochloris > Chrysochloris asiatica. The sequence continues at coordinate 303,709 of NW_006408976.1, forward strand.
AGTTGCCCTGTGGTACTAACAGACACTGAAACCACCTCTACCAAGGGCTTCCATGAACTATTTCTGGATTGACTGCCCTGAACACTGATAACACCTATGCCTATAGGAACACCACCTAGGGCCAGGAACTTTGCTGTTATATCCCTCTGGCAGCATCTACCTCCTGGCTGCCAGGAGTTCCCCAGAGCTTTCTCCTCTCCAGTTCCAACAGCTACACTGGTATTTTTGTTCTAGTTTTTTTTTCCTTTTGATATTTTATTTTTGTTCTAGTTTTTTTTTTCCTTTTGATATTTTATTTTTGTTGTTGTTGTTTATTTATTCTTTCTTCTCCTTCTTATTCTTTTTAGATTTTATACTTTCTTCCCCACTTTTTTTTTTGTCTTTACTTGTATTTCTCATTTCCCCTCTTCTTTTTTTGATCTTCCTTTACTAGTCTCTACTCTCTTTCTATTTTCATATTCCTTCTTCCTGGTTTTTCTATGTATATTTTAATTATTAATTTATTCCTTTTATTTTTCTCTTCTGTAGCTCCATCTTCCTGTCCCTCTTTTCTCTTTTTTAGTTATTATATCTTTTTTCTGTTTGCTGCTTCTTTTTATTTCTTTGTTCTCTTTTTTTATTTATCATTTCCTTGTTGGTTAATTTTTTGTTTATTCTGTTTTGTTTTCATGTGTGTGTGTGTGTGTGTGTGTGTGTGTGTGTGTGTGTGTGTGTGTTGGAGGTGGCAGAGAGTTATCTTCTTTCCCACATAACAGGAGTCATGCCTTTACAAACCAGCCACAATCATAACCTTTGCATCTCCTCCCACTGAATAAGAGCCAATACCATATCCTATACCACCTGATCAATGATACACATCAGCTAGCACCAGTCAACCCCACCCTAAAACAGGGTGCATGAATGACAAACAGAGAACAGTGCACACATTTTCATTCTCTAACTACAACCACCAGGGACAGCTGGTGACAGCACATCAACATACAGTCAACAATGAAATACAAATACAATAACACCACAATGTCCTGGAGACAACAAATAAATTTAGCTCACATGAAAAAACAAAAGAGAATGAGCCAAACAAATGACCAAGATACAGTTAGTAAACAATTCTGATAAATAAAAGATAATGGTGCTACCTGAAAAAGAACCCAAAAGAATGATATTTAGTTATCGTCAAAGGATTCACAAAAAGATCAAGGAAAGCAAAGAGAAGACAGAAGACACTTTAGAAGAATTCAAGAAAGCACTACAAGAACAAACAGACAAAATAAAAGCAAATTTTGAAACAATATAAAACCTGCAATTAGAAATCCAGGAGATTAATACTAAGATTTCAGAAATGGATAATGCATTGAAAAGGCAAAGGAGTAGATTTTCACAATGGAAGTCTGAATGAGCAAACTTGGAGACAAATCTCTCAAAACAAGTATGCTAGCACATCAGAAAAAGAATGGGGAAAAAATCTAGAAAAAATCTTGAAATTATGTGGGACACCATGTAGAAAAATAACTTATGGGTGATCAGAATTCCAGAACAAGAAGAGACAATTGAAAAAGCACAGAGAAAACTATCAAAGAGTCGTTGGAGGTAAACTTCCCTAATATCATCAAAAAAGAGAAGATAAGCATTTAACAAGCTTAACAAACAGAATAAATCCCAAAATAAAATCACCAAGACATACAATATTCAAACTTAACAAAACCATAGACAAGTAGAGTCCTGAGAGCAGCTCAGAAAAAATTAAAAGTTACTCCACTTTTTCAGCAGAAACAATGCAAGCAAAAAAGCAATGAGATGACAGATATAAAATGAAAGAAAAAAATTGCCAACCAAGAATCATATGCCCAGCAAAGCTGTCCCTCAAATATGACTGCCAATTTAGGACATTCCCAGATAAACAGAAATTAAAGGAATTTGTGATAATTAGACCAAATTTACAAGAAGTACTAAAAGGTGTTCTTTGGACTTAGAACCAACAACTTCAGACAATAACCTGCGATTAACATTTATGAAAACATCACTCAGAACTCAATCCAGATATAAAAGTATTCAAAGTAAAACAAACCTACAAGACTGGAATTAAGGAACCAGAAATATCAATTTATAATGAAGTCAACTACAAACCAAAAAGAGGGAATTATGTAGAAACAGAACTTTAAAATAGTGAAGAAATCTACTAGATTTCAAGATAAAACAGATTGTTTTAAGTGGGGTAAAATTTAATAAGTTACAGGGTAACTTCAAAGAAAATTAACACACCTTCACATCAAAATAATAAAGAGGAAGTCAGAAAGATTTAGTAAGCATTAGCACAGCAGAAATGAAAATGAAAAGAAAACTCACAAACAATGAATTCAGCACAGAAAATTGCTGAATGTGGAACCAAAAAATCAGCAGCAAGACAAAAAAAAAACAGCAAAATGACAGCAATCAGTTCATACCTATCAATAATTATACAGAATGAAAATGGATTAAATGCTGTTAGCAATCAAAACCAAGCAAGAGTGGTGATTTTAATCTCTAGAAATAGACCTTAAAGTAAAAACCATTATAAGAAACAAAGGAGGACATTATATCATGATTAAGGAATGAAGAGAAAAAGAGGACATAACCATGATAAATATCTATGCACACAATTAAAGAGCCTTAAAATACATAAACCAAATTCTAATAGAACTGAAGAAAGAACTCTACAATAAGTAGATTTTAATACATCAGTTTTGATAAAGGACAAAACCACCAGTAAAAAAAACTCAACAAAGACACAGAAGACCTAAATAACGCAATCAACAAACATGACTTAATAGATATGTACAGAACATTCAACCTAACAGCCACACAATAGATACATTCTTCTCTAGTACACATGGAACATTCTCCAAATAGACCAAATGTTAGTCTACAAAGAAACCTTAATAAATTTAACAATATCAAAATACTACCTCAGAAACCCTAACTAGGGTCTCTATGAGTCAGAATCAACTCAACAGCACTTAACAACAATATATAAAACCAAAACCCAGCATCAATCTGAACAGTGAGAAACTGAAGCCTTGCAAACAGGAACCAGACAAGGATGTCCTTTATCATGGCTCCCATTCAGTATTGTGCTGGAAGTCTTAGCCAGAGCTTTAAGGCAAGAAATGAAAATTAAAGACATCCAATTTGACAAAGAAGTACAACTCTATTTGCAGATGATCTGATCCTATACTTAGAAAATCCCAAAGACTCAGCAAAAAAATATTGGAACTCAATGATAGATTTGGCATAGTGGCAGGGTACAGAAAGCAGTTATACTAATAAAGAAAGCTCTGAGAAGGAAATCAGGAAAACAATACCAAAAACAATAGACACCCAAAAGCTGAACTATTTGGAAATAATATAACCAAAAGATTTATACCAATAAAACTACAAAATACTACCATAAAAAAAGAGAGAGAGAGAGAGAGATGCAGAAAAGGAGAAGTATACCATGCTTTGTGAAAAAATGTCAGCAGAACCAAAATCAATCTACAGAAATAATGCAATCACAACAAGAGAAGGAAAAATGAATCATTAAATTTATATGAAAAGGAAGGAGACCCCAAATAAGCAAAGCATTGTTTAAAATGAAGAACAAAGTAGGAGGCTTCTCACTTTCCAATCTCAAAACCACAGTAGTAAAAACAGCCTGGTACTGGTACAATGAAAGACATATAAATCAGTGGAGCAGAACTGAGAATCCAGAAGTAAAATCCATCCACCTAAGGTCAGTTGATCTTCAATAAAGGAATAAAATGCATTCAACGGGAAAAAGACAGTTTCTTCAAAAAATGGCGCTGACAAAACTGGAGGTCCATTTTCAGAAAAAATGAAACAAGATCCATATTTCACACCATATTAAAAAAGAACTCTAAAGATTTACACCCTCGGAAACCCTGTACAGGGTCGTTATGGGTCGGAACCGACTCAATGGCACTTAACAACAACAACAAGTGGATTAAAAACCTAAATGCAAAGTCTAAAGCTATCAAGGAGCCCTGGTGTGGTGCTGTAGGATAAGCACTGGGCTGCAAATCATTTGAACCACAAGGTCAGTGGCTCAAACTCACCAGCTGCTGCTCCTCAGAAACCCTATAAGTGGTTACTGTGAGTCAGGGCCCACTCAGGAGCACTTAACAACAACAACAACAAAGGTATAAGATCATCAGTGAAAAAATAGGGACAAAGTTAGGGACTCTGATATATAGTGTAAAGACACTACCAAACATATCTGAAAAACACAAACAGCAGAAGATAAAATACATGACTGGGACCTTCTGAAAAACAGACACATATGCATCAAAGGAGCTCACCAAAAGAGTGAAAAGAGAACCCATAGACTGGGGAAAAAATGTTTGGCAATGGTATAGCAGAAAAGACTACTTTCTAAAATGTATAGAACACTTTAACTCCTTAGCAAGAAGACAAATAATCCAATTATTTGAGGACACACCAAAGAAGATACTCAGGAGGCCAACAAACATATGAAGAAATGCTCATAATCATTAGCCATTGGTGGTGGTGGTGGTTGTACGCCACTGCGTTGATTCTGACTCATAGCAACCCTGTATAGCGTTTCCGAGGATGTAACTCTGTACTGGAGCAGAGAGCCTCAACTTTCTCCAGAAGAGTGACTGCTATCTTTAAACTAATGATCTTGCAATTAGCAGCTCAGCTCATAATCCACTATGCTACCAGGTCTCTTTCATTAGCCATTTTTGTTTTGTTTTGTTGTTAAATGCTGTCGAGTTTGTTCTGACTCATGTTGTTGTTGTTAAGTGCTGTCGAGTCGGTTCCGACCCATAGCGACCCTGTACAGGGTTTCCGAGGGTGTAAATCTTTACGGGAGTAGAAAG
>NW_006408976.1:312340-321218 GCF_000296735.1 Chrysochloris asiatica
ATTCCTGGTGCCTTGTTCTTTGCCAATTCCTTCAATGCACCTTGGACTTCTTCCTTCAGTATCATTGGCTCTTGATCATATGCTACCTCTTGAAACAGTTGAACATCAACCATTTCCTTTTGGTACAGTAACTCTGTATATTCCTTCCATCTTCTTTTGATGCTTTCTACATCATTCAATAATTTGCCAAAGAATGTTTCAATAATGAAAGTTGAGGCTTGAATTTTTTCTTCAGTTCTCCCAGCTTGAGAAATGCTATGTTCTTCCCTTTTGGTTTTCTGACTCCAGATCTTTGCATGTTTTGTTGTAATATTTGACTTTGTCTTCTTGGGCTGACCTTTGAAATTTTCTGTTCAACTCTTGTATTTCCATATTTTTTTTCCATTTGCTTTAGCATCAAGTTTCAGTGTCTGTTCTGGCATCCATTTTGATCAATTCCTTCTTTCTTGTCTTCTTAATGACTTTTTGCTATCTTCTTGTATGATGTTCTTGATGTTATCCCACAACTTTTCGGTCTTTAGTGTTTAATGTATCAAATCTGTTCTTCAGGTGATCTCTAAACTCAGGTGGGATACATTCAAGGTCATATTTTGGCTCTTGTGAATTTGTTTTCATATTCTTCACTTCAGTCTGAATTTGCATATGAGCAATTGATGGTTAGTTCTACAATCTGCCCCTGTCCTTGTTTTGGCTAATGCTATGGAGTTTTTCCACCATCTCTTTACACAGATGTAGTCAATTTGATTTCTGTGTATTCCATCTGGTGAGGTTCATATGTCTCTTATCCTGTCTAAAGAAGGTATTTGAAATGAGCAAATCATTGGTTTTGCAGAATTCTATGTGATCTCCAGCATCATTTCTATCATCAAGGCCATATTTTCCAACTATTGATCCTTTCAACTATTATTCCCAACATTTTCATTCCAACCACCAGTAATGATCAATACATTTTGATTGCATGTTTGATCAATTTCAGATTGAAGAAGTTGGTAGAATTCTATTTCATCCTCACTGGCTTTCGGCATTGGTGCATAAATTTGAATAACAGTGGTATTAACTAGTCTTCCCTGTAGGCACATGGATATTATCCTATCACATTGAATCTCATGACGATGAATGCAACACTATTCCTCTTCAATTTTTCATTCCCGGCATAGTAAACTACGTGGTTGTCAGATTCAAAATGGCCAATATCAGTCCATTTCAGCTTACTAATGCCTAAGATATCAATGTTTATGCATTCCATTTCATTTTTGACAATTTCTAATTTTCCAAGTTTCATACTTTGTACATTCCATGTTCTGATTTTCAATGGATGTTACAGCTGTTTCTCTTCATTTTGAGTTGTGCCCCATCAGCAAATGAAGGTCCCGCAGGCTTTATTCCCATGGGCTTTACGCCATTCGTATTATCACAGTCAACTCTACTTTGAGGAGGCAGCTCTTCCCCAATCGCATTTTGAGTGCCTTTCAACCTGAGGGGCTCATTTTCTGGCACTATATGTGATAGTGTTTCTCTGCTATTCATAAGGTTGCCAGTGACTAAATATTTAGGAGTAGTTCATCTCTCCTTCTTTCTAGTCTCTTCTGTCAGTTTGTCGTACTGTGGTGGCTTGTGAGTTGCTGTTATTCTGGAAGCTACGCCACGGGTATTTTAAAAAGCAGCAGGGTCCCCCAAGGTGGACAGGTTTTCAGATGAGCTTTGAGATGAAGACAGACTAGGAAGACTGAAAGATGAACTACTTCCAAATATTTCGTCACTGAAAACCTTATGAATAACCTAATGCCTATCAACAGAGTAACGGTTAAACACATATTGGTGCATACACATAATGGAATTCTAGGCTATGTTGAAGAATAGTAGTGAACTGTAAACATAGATGAACCTGGAGGACATTATGCTGAGGGAAATCAGTCAATCACTAAAGGACAAATAGTGTATGAAACCACTGTTGTAAAAAATTAAGAAAAGGTGTTCTTGTTAAAAAAAAAAAAAATCTATAATGGTTATGAGGGAGGTTGAAATTATTCACGGGTTAAAGGATGTTGTCGTTGTTAAGTACTATGTAGTTGATTCTGACTCATAGCAATCCTGTATAGGATTTCCAAGGAGTGGCTAGTGAATTTGAACCATCAACTTTGTAGTTCAAACTAGAGGGTAGACACATGTTAACATGGGTAATGGGGTAGCCAATATACAATGAAAGAGTGATTGACAGAGGAAAGATGAAGGTAGTGGGAGACACAGGGAGGAATGCAAAAGTTAAAATGAATAGAGGTAAATACTGTCAACTGTTGGTACATGAAGGAGATTTCAATCATTGTAGCAAAGCAGAGTAAATGATTTGTTGAATGTAAAACTGATAATCTGCTCTGCTAACCTTCAGTCAATTCAAAATAAAAGGTTTTTGTTTGTTTGTTTAAAAGAAAGAAAATTCTATGGAGTAATTCAACTCTTTAACACTTGGGATCTCTATTAGTTGAATCTTGTCAAAGGAGGTGGAAGAGGGACTTCTAAGCATAATGCAGGTATTGGGGACTGAGTTTCCTTACATTACTCCTAAGGAGCACACTCTCTTTGCATCTCTTTCTCTCCTCTTACATGTGTCATCGTAGGAGAAGCACTGGACTACTAGCCACAAGGTCATCGGTTCAAACCCATCAGCTGCTCCTCAGAAAACTTATTCAGAGTCACTTTGAGTCGGCACCAACTAGACAGTGCTTAGCAACAACAAAGAGAACAAATACAGAACCATCAAGAGAAAATCAGAATAGACATCTATCAATTGTTCCAATAAAAACAAACAGTACCAGAGGTTGTTGTGGTTAAAGTGCCTTCCAATTGGTTCTGACTCATAGTGACCCTGCATAGGATTTCTGAGGAGCAGCTGGTGAGTTTAAACCTCCAACCTTGAGGTTCAAACCAACCTTCAGGTCCAGTGCTTGTCCTATGGCCCCACACCAGGACTCAGTACAGAGGTTGGAGCCTTGAAAGCCTCCCAGAAAGATGTCAGCAAAACTTGTTTGGCAACAACTGGGTGGTCATTCAGCCATTCTGAGGTCAGTTTGCCCATCTATAAAATGAAGTCCTGAAATGAATTACTCCTCAAATCCTTCCAGTCTTAAGCTGCTACTTTTCCAAGACCCTAGTCTTTCATGTGGAGACTTCGTGTGGTGCTGTAGGATAAGCACTGGACTGCTAACCACAAGGTCGGCAGTTCAAACCCACCAGCTGCTCCTTGGAAACCCTATACAATGTCGCTGTGAGTTGGAACCGACTTGAGGGCACTTAACAACAACAGTGTTTCAATTACTAGCACCCTGTAAGGTTAAGAAGCCACCTTGTGCCAGTGTCTTTCTCCACAAACGCCCTCCTGCTGTCCTGATGACTTGGGTGAATTCCAAGTGTCTCCACGATACACAAATATACAAGCTTTTTCCTAAGCAGGAGTTTCCTTTACAAACCAAGACAATAGGGGGAAATCTCCTTTAAGAGGAGGCAGAGGCTAAGTGGGAGTTTTTGTTGCTGTAGGGAACAGGGTAAGGATAGAGACAATAAACTTAGATAAAGAGCCTAAAAAGTTAGGGAAACGTTTGCCTTTCCTGTAAGAAGTCAATACTGGCTCCTTAGAGTTTTGTGGGAAGTTCCCCCTCCCCACCGCCAGCACCTGCTTTCCAGCCCTGCTACAGGACTATCTTTCGGGGCCTGCTGCCGTTAAGTAGCAAGGTGAAACAAGCCCAGACACAAAAAGACCTGGTCGCTGACTGTTCAAACCTACGCAGGAGAGCACTGCCCTCTAGCGACCAAAATGGACAATTCAGCGAAACCGGCGCTTAGAATGCGTCCTGGAACTCCACGGGGTCTCCACTAAGAAATATAGGGCTGTTCTTTGCTTTACTGTCCTGGGACTCCTTCTGTTTGTCGTCTCCCTCTAGGGTCAAAGAGAGTTCGATACTTAGATGGATGGATAATTGATAATAGCGAATGACAGGTGAAAAGATGGATGGGTGAAAAAATGGTTAGAAGCACATTTTGAGGGCATGCTGTGGAGTCCTGCTGTGGAGTCCTGCTGTGACGCTGTGGGCTAATGCGTCAGACTGCAAAGTCGTTTGAACTGCAAGGTCTGTGCTTCAAGCTTACCAGCTCCTCCTTGGAACATGGGGTCGGAATCGACTAGACGGCACTTAACAACAACATGGTGACAGGAACAAGTCTAAGTACTTTTGTCCCTTATTTCATTTTACTCTATCAGGAACCCTAGGAACCCCGTACTATGTCAGTCCCTATTGGAACACAGTCCTTAGAGGAAATTAGCAATTTGCCAAGATTTCCAAGCCAGGAAGGAGCCCAATCCGTCTCAACCTCAGCCGTAGGCTCTTTGTCGCCTACCTGAGGTGCGGCGCGTCCCGAGCAAAGAGTCCTTCATCCATGGCCGCCACACTGCTGGTGCGCTGACGTCTCCACTGCCCTGACGCCTGCTCACTCATCAGACACCACAGGACACCTCACCGTCTCAGCAGGCCAAGAGGGTCTGGAGTTCCCCCTGAGGAGCGGGATAACGGCCCCCTCCCACGCTGGTTGAATGGGGCACCTGGGACTCTGAGGCTACCTTTACCCCTTTACCAGCTGTCACACTTGGTCAGGGATTTCACTAAAGAGGAAAAGGAAGCATGTGTTCTGAGATTCTGAGACTTTTAGAAAGTTCCAATCATTTACTGAGGTCTGGTGTGGCGCTCTAGGATAATCACGGGACTGCCAACCAAAAGGTACGCGGTTCAAACCCACCAGCCATTCCTTGGACATTCTATAAAGGGTCGCTGTGAGTCGAACTGATTCAATGGGACTTAACAACAATAACTATGTGCAATTAAATGCTGCACGAAAGAACTTAAGTCAAGGGAGGGAGACAGGCAGTAGATACATGATGACATTCCGGACAGCTGTACTTACTACCAACAGGGAACAGGGAGGGCACCCCTAGAACAAGATTCACCTGATCTGAGGGTCTCCAGCATATTTCAGAAGTCTAAACCAATCCTCCGGTCCTTTTAACAGGCCCTGGGGTCCCCTTCCTGGAGCCCACACCCCCATGGTGCCTTTGGGCAGATCTGGATCAAGCCCCCAACTATCCTTAAATCTAATGGTTCGAGGCTCCCAGTAGGAAAACCTGTTACCTATCGTGGTGTCAGCCCCCGGGCTCCACCCCCACCCGTCCAAAGCCAGGGACAGCTCTGCCGACGGTCCCCCTCTGCGAGGGCGTCGGCGCGGGCTGGCGTAGGGCCTGCGTCACCGCAGCTCTCAGGCGATTGGGGCGCACCACCTCCTTAGGTTTGCGGCTAATTATAAAGTGGCCAAGCAGCCGCCAGGCACCAACCGCCAGGCAAGCGAGAGAAGTAGCTCCCGGAGCCCGACACCAGCAAGTCCTGCGGCCAGGTGAGGCCCGCGCCCTCTGTCCAGCCCGCTGCCCGCGCGTCCGCCTTACCCGTGCGCTCTTGTCCCCTCCCCCTCCAGCGCGGTTCCCGGGACTGGTGTTACTGACTAGCGCTACTGCATCCGAAGAACCAAAGTGTGAGTGAACTTAACTAAAGCTCTCATGTTTGGGGACACCTCGACTGCTCGATTTTACTTTGCATGTCATTGCATGGATTGCCCGACTTTCTCGCTTGGTCCTTGTTTGTGGCTCTGGCCAATGTCGACCCTCTTGCGCGATAGCTAACCTCAGTCGCCACCTCTCTTAGTTGGTTCTGGGCCTCTGCGGGCTCTCCATCCAGGGGCTCTCCGTTTAGGGACCCTTTAAAGGGTCCAGGGACCCTCCCTTTAAGAACCCGCTGTTGGCGGGAGGATCTCTTCGGACTCTCCTGATTGAAGCCCCCGCTAGGGCTTCTTTGCCTAGGGCGCTTTCCGAAGACTCGCTCTGCGGGCGAGCAGGTTCGGAGCGTGAGCCCCTTTTCCTTGCAGCTCATGGCGCGGCTTCTGAAACTCTGCACTTGGCTGCTGGCGTTCAGCCCCGGGATCCTGGCGAGTGTGCGGGCGGAATGCAGCCAGGACTGCTCATCTTGCAGCTACCGCCTGGCTCGCCCGGCGGACATCAGCCCCCTGGTGAGTATTAGGCGCCGTAGTGGAAAGAGTTTTGTCTGGTCCTCTGATAACAACAGCCTGATGCGCCTTGCGTCTCCAGGTCATACTAGGTCCGTATCACGGTAAAAACCCAGGCGTCTTAGCTGTTACCAGAACGTTGACCGAAGTCCCGTCCTGGGTCTCAGTTTCAGGGACCCAAGACTATCTAGGGAAGGGTCTGGGCGGCCGTATCTCCAAGCCAATTATATTTATTTTAACCCCAGGGTGCCTGGGGACTCGCTGTCTTCATACCTAGAAGAGCACTGAGTGGGTTCCTCCGAAAATGCACAGTCACCCCAACTCCCCACATACCCCTGCTAAGGTCCCCATTCCCACACCACCATCCTTTCGGCCTTCCCTAAAACTCACCCACAGGAAATCTGTCGATAACAATGCCATTTTTAATTTGTAGCCTTTCTTAGAAATTCCCATCTCTAGCACTTTACTCCAAGGTCCCCCAAACCCTTACCAATGACTAGGATCCAGAAAGGCTTAAGGGGAGAGGAAGGTGAGAGCTCTGGAGACCGCGACAAAAAGAGATCTTACAGGCAAGAGCCATGATAGAATTTAACTTGTCCTTTTTTTTTTACTGTACTTTTGTTGTTAAGTGCCATCGTGTTGGTTCCGACCCATAGCGACCCTGTATCGGGTTTCCTAGAGCGGCTGCTGAGCTTGAACTGGCCACCTTGATGTTCAAACAGACTTTGCAGATTAGCGCACTAACCCACAGCACCACACCAGCAATTTTAATTGAAAAACAGTAAAAGTCACAGGAGAGGAGTGATGGCCAGTTGAAGAGGTGCCAACAGTATAAAGGGTTTAGGAAGGAAAGCAGATGACAAAAGAACTCTCCTTCTAATGATAGCACACTTACTGTTGAATCTGGTCCTGAAGACTCTGAAGCAGAATCTCCAGGTTCAGGACCCAAGAACCTTCATTTTAACTACCTCCCCAAATGATTCCTTTTGCACTGAATTCACAATTTGATAAACTTTTGTGATGACTTAAAAAGTCAATAAAGAGAAATATATTAATTCAAGTAGTTAGACTTACTTAAGCCTTTGATGACATTTTATGTGTGTAATTGCAGTCATTGAGTGGAGAAAAACGTTAAGGAAAGGATTCAAAAATAAAAATAAAATTCAAGGCATATATTTCTAATTGAATGTTTTGTTTCATTTGAATTACATGGATCCATTTCATTTCAGATTTCTTAGAGAGAAGATGCATAGTATAGCTTCATATATAAACTATGAGAAATATGTTCACCTTCCCCACTACCACATTGATTTTGATTTATGTTATTGTGTGTGCCTTGGAACCAGCTGGACTCATAGCAATCCTGCATAGGGTTATCCAGAGCAGCTAGTGAATTTGAACTACCGACCTTGTAGTTAGCAGTCCAGTGGCCCTTCTGACTCACAGTGACCCTGTAAATTTTTGTGGATGCAGACAGCCTCATATTTGTCCTCAGAGCAGCAAGTGGGTTTGAACCACCCACTTGAGGTTAACAGCCCAACACCACAGAATACTGGAAATAGTCCCCTTAGCCCACCTTTATTCTGTCATGCAGAAAGCTTTTACACCTTTTAAGTTTTTAAGCTTTTCCTAAAGAATTAGTGTGAACAGAAGAAGAGAAAGAAACCCAAAACATCCCCCACAGGAGACCCCACTTCTGATCCCCAAAACCCGTAGCCTAGCGACATACACTTGGAGATTCGCTTGTTCTACACAGGGGTCAACCCCTAGTCTAGCTTTTTCTGCAATACACACAAATATTAGCTGGGTTCTAGTAGAATTTTTTTAATCACACAAAATAGTGAGATTTACTTAAATTATGTTATTCTGATAAATGACTGACATTTGACAATACTTGTTCGATTTCAATCTTTTCATATTTAATCTGCTCTTGTCACCAAGCTTCCAAAATGCTTCTCATCTTATTCTCCCACCGAAGAGATATTTGGATAAAACTCATTTTGTGTCAGGCTTCCTTGGGTATCCTTTTAAAAAAAAACATGTGATTTCTCTCCTTTCTTTCTACACTCTTTCTTTCAGGGGGAAATGAACTTCTCTTTCCTCACTGTGTCTTATGTTGCTGTTGATAGTTTTTTACTATTGTTTTAATCCACAATGTATGACACCATTTAAAGGGAGAGAAAATCAGAGAGACAACAAGGAAACATTAATTTGAAAAAATAAAAGCAGTCCTTAAGAAGGCATTTTGAATATAACTGATGTGTTTTGTGTTGGAGTTTACAGTTAAGGTTGTTATTTTCTCTGGGACAAAATGCTTTGTTAATAGCTATGTTACTAGACAACTGCTCCACTCTGTACAGTGTCACTGTAAGTCGGGATCAACTCTATTACAATAGTTGCTTGTTTGGTTTTGAATGTTACTAGATAGCAATTTGGGTATTTTCGCTAAAATGTAAATGACATATTGTCAATGAAATTGCCTAGCCAAATTTGAATATTAGCAGAATCACAATAATTTGCTAATTTTCCACTTTGTACAAAGCATGTGTGCTTGGTTGTATGGAGGATGAGCAGGCCAAACTGAATTTGCCATCAAATAAAGAAAGTTACCTCTAATGTGATCTTGACCAGAGACACAGGGCTGATAAATACTGTAGTAGAGACCTACATGGCTATGTTGTTGTTGTTGAGTGCCATCGAGTCGGGTCCGACCCATAGCGACCCTGTACAGGGTTTCCGAGGGTGTAAATCTTTACGGGAGTAGAAAGCCTCATCTTTCTCC
>NW_006408976.1:321318-323025 GCF_000296735.1 Chrysochloris asiatica
GCCTCATCTTTCTCCCGCGGAGCAGCTGGTAGTTTCGAACCACTGATCTTAAGGCTCGCAGCCCAATTCGTAACCACTACGCTACCAGAGCTCCTTGTTCTGACTCATAGTGACCCAGTATAGAGTAACATTTGTTGTTTTATATTCTTTTGAACTTTGCTGGAATAAGGATGATATCTCACTGTTGTTTTGATTTGCATCTCCCATAAGTCATTGTTGTTGTTAAGTGCTATCCAGTTGGTTCCAGTTCATTGAGACCCTGTATAGGGTTTCCAAGAAGTGTCTGGTAAGTTTGAACTGCCAACCTTACAGTTCAAATCGACCTTGTGGTCGCATGCTAGCCATTAGAAAAAGCAAATCAAAACAATAATGAGATATCATCTAATTCTGGCATTAATAGCAAAGGTTAAAAAGGAAAAAAAGAAAACAAATGCAGGCAAGGGTGTGGAGAGACTGGGACCTTCCTACACTGCTGGTACAACTGTAAAAGGGTGTAACCACTGTGTAAAATGTGTGACACTTTCTCAAAAAGTTGGAAATAGAAATACCATATGACTCAGCAATCCTTCTACTTGGTATTAATCCTCAAGAAATGAGATCCATGATTTGATAGATATGTTGTTGTTGTTAAGTGCCTTCCAGTCGGTTCCGACCCATAGAAACTCTGTATAGGGTTTCCGAGGAGCAGCTGGTGAGTTTGAACTGCCAACCTCATGGTTCAAGCAATGTTGTAGTCCTGCACATTAAACCACAGCGCCATACCAGGAGTGCATGATAGCTGTATGTACACCCAAGTTCAAGTTCACTACAACATTATTCACAATCATAAAAGATAGAAACAGCCTAAATGCCTGTTGTTGTTGTTGTTGTTAGGTGCCATCAAGTCGGTACCAACTCATAGCAATGGTATGCATAACAGAATGAAACACTGCCTGGTCCTGGGCCAACCTCACAATTGTTGACACGCTTGAGCCCATTGATCCTGCCACTTTGTCAATCCATCTCCCTGGGGGTCTTCCTCTTTTTCTCTGACCCTCCAACTTACCAAACATGATATCCTTCTCCAGTGACTGGTCCCTCCTGACAATACGTCTAAAGTATGAGAGATGAAGTTTGGCCATTCTGGCTCCAAGGAGCACACTGGCTGCACTTTTTCCAATATAGATGTTTCTTCTTTTGACAGCCCATGGCACTTTGAATATTTACCTCCAACATTATAATTCAAAAGCATCAATTCTTCTATGGTCTTCCAGCTTTCGCATGCATATGAGGTTATTGAAAACACCATGTCTTGGGACAGGCACACCTTAATCCTTAAGCTGACACCTTCACTCTTCAATTCTTTAAAAAAAAAAAAAAGGTCTTGGGCAGCAGATTTGCCTAATGCAATACATTGTTTGATTTCTTGACTGCTACTTCCATGAGTGTTGATGGTTGAGCCAAGAAAAATGAAGTCCTGACAACTTCAATCTTTTTTCCATTGACAAGAATGTTGTTCATTGGTCCAGTGGTGAGGACTTTGGTTTTCTTTACATTGAGATGCAATCCATATCAAAGGATGTGGTCTTTGAACTTCATTAGCAAGTATTTTAAGTCCTCTTCACTTTCAGCAAGCAAGGTTGTATCATCTGCATATTGCAGGTTGTTAACAAGTCTTTCTCCAATCCTGATGCTACGTTTTTCTTCATATAAACCAGCTTCTCAGAT
>NW_006408976.1:335324-359578 GCF_000296735.1 Chrysochloris asiatica
AAAGCCTCATCTTTCTCCCACGGAGCGGCTGGTAGTTTCGAACCGCTGACCTTAAGGTTCGCAGCCCGATTCGTAACCACTACGCTACCAGATAGAAAACACTTAAATTGACATCAGCTCTTTAATATGAGTGTAGTGTACTATTATGATTATTTGTCATTGTCTTGGAAAGAGTCCCAAATAAATTCTATTAAAAAGTGTTTTGATGAAAGTATATAATATATTCAACATTGATTTTTGGCAAAGAGATCATTTAATTTCATTCTAGAATGGAGATGATGCCACTTGAACATCTAAGTATTTTAATGATGTTCTCATTTCCTGATCAGCTACCAAGAAAAACAGGACCATTTTAATTACATTGTATTTGGATTTTTTAAAATACATTATTTTTCATTTTCTTAGACATAAAGATTAAATAATCATTAGGAATAGGTTAAATATATGCCCTAAAGAAATTTGCTACAAGAATAAAAACGTTTTCTTTTTCTTGAAAATAATGTGTGCTTTATGTTTTAAACTGATACACCCATGTATTTTAAAATATCAAAAAAGGCCTGATTTTTCCATCTAAATCCAGAATTCTCAGACTATTTCTATTCTATAAATAGCTTCAAAGGGCTATGAAAATATTAATATTTTATAAATGTCTGTACAATATTAATACTATTTTTATCATACTAAAATGATCTGTTTAATAGAAGGGAGTCTTAACAAGATCATTAGAATATATAACTATTATAATAATTATTATTTAATGATTATTAAATAAAACAAAATAATAATATACTGATCTTCATTTGAAAAGATTTTCTAAACACCAGCGGCTAAATGTTAAGAAATGTGAATAATTTGAATATTTATATATATATATATATCTTCATATCACACATCTTTATAAACAAGTGGTTCAATCTGATAAAATCTGTTATCTCTTTTGATGAATCAGGGAAGAGTGGGAAACAAAACATCTCTACTTTCAGCAAATCTATATATCATAATCCAAATAATTCATAGGATGTAAATTGAGTCTTTAGGATGTCGTACCATACTCATTTTGAAATTGTTTTGTTGAAATATTAAAAGTATTAGAAATATGATATATCATTCCAGGTAAAATATAAATACAAGAAAACAAGCAAATCTTATTATATTAATATTGATTTTATCTGTAAGTGAAGATGATAATAGCAATTTTAGAGGAAATGACCTTAATTTGGTAAAGAGAAGTTTCTCCCTTTTAGTTAGAAAAATCTCAGGCTAAATGAAATAAGCAGTGAAAATTTTTCCAGTGAAATTAGATTGTGAAGTTAGCCACACTAGGTTAACATTGAATGGGAAAAAAATATTTTCAAATATTTACAGTATATATTATCTGCTAAAATTTAGAGACAATTTTCTGTTGGATTCAATTAGTCCCCACTTGCCCCCTTTCAGTTTTTGTTTCATTTGCTTGTCCAATGTGATGAGAATGTGGGGATGACTGTATTATGTGGGAAGGATCATATCACCATGGGAGTCCTGGTGTAGTCCTGTGGGTTAATGTGTTGAACTGCAAGGTCAATTTGAACTGCAAGGTTGGTGGTTCAAACTCACCAGTTGCTCCTTCGAAACCCTATCAGGGTCGCTATGGGTTGGAACTGACTCAACGCACTTGAGTTGAGTTGAACAACAACGTATCAATTTGAATATAATGTAGTTCACAAGAATGGTGTTTACTTCATGAAATCATAGAAGCAACTTTTTATTATTGATTTGAATTCTTTTTCCAGGCTTGTACACTGGAATGTGAAGGAAAACTTCCTTCCATCAAAACCTGGGAAGCTTGCAAAGAATTGCTGCAGCTGTCCAAACTGGAGCTTTCTCAAGATGGCACCAACACTCTCCGAGAGAATGAGAAACAGGAGGAGAGCCATTTGTTAGCCAAGAAGTATGGGGGCTTCATGAAGAGGTATGGAGGCTTCATGAAGAAAATGGATGAACTTTATCCTGTGGAGCCTGAGGAAATGGCCAATGAAGGGGAAACCCTTGGCAAGAGATATGGGGGTTTCATGAAGAAGGATGCTGAGGAGGACACCCTAGCCAACTCCTCAAATCTGCTGAGAGAGCTACTGGGAACAGGGGACAGCCAGGAGGGTGGCCCCCACCATGAGGGCAGTGATAATGAGGAAGAAGTGAGCAAGAGATATGGGGGGTTCATGAGAGGTTTGAAAAGGAGACCCCAACAGGAAGATGATATTAAAGAGCTACAGAAGCGATATGGTGGTTTCATGAGAAGGGTAGGACGCCCTGAGTGGTGGATGGACTACCAGAAAAGGTATGGGGGCTTCCTGAAGCGCTTTGCAGATTCTCTGCCCTCTGACGAAGAAGGCGAGAGTTACTCAAAGGAAGTTCCTGAAATGGAAAAAAGATATGGAGGGTTTATGAGATTTTAATATCCTTTCTCCTCCATGACCCCAGACCCCAGACCCCAGCAAGCCTTCCTTTATCCCCACCCCCACCCCCCATGAGAGACTGCCTGGTTGATTGAGTTTGGTTGTCTTGTGTTGCTTGCAGTGTATAATTTCTTTCATTGTCTGCCTAACTAGACAAACCTCAGAGCAGCCATTTCAAATTCTATGTTCTTCCAAGCGTGTTTAAGCTCAGCATTGGACCATTACAGGTATCTTGTTTTCATGCTAAAATGAGTTTTGTTGCCTTGTACTTTATTTTCAACAAAACATCAATAAATGCTTACTTGTATGTAGATATAATAAACTCACTCCCCCAACTGCATAATGTTCTTAGGTGTCTCTTCTTTAACAAGGTTCTCAATCACCTTTAGGGTTCTATAGTAAATCCTAAACCTGGAGGCAGTAAAATCATCTGCTTTTAACAGAAAACTACTGGGCTCCTTACAACAATTGAAATTGTGAACATATTTAATTAAGTTTCCTATATATAAAATCTAAAGTGAATAAGTCCATTGGAGCAAAATGGAATATATTTTCACTCTCATATCTGGAAATCAGATACATGAAAAAAAAAAAAAAAAAAAAACCTAATAAAAGAACTAGCTGTGCCTCCCTGTATAAGAATCCTTGCATTTCCATCCAAATGTAGTTGTCTTTTCTTAAGCAAGCTACTTTAGGAAATTGAAGATAATTTAACTCCATTTTATAAAGAAATTGAAGCCGAGAAAGGATAAGTGGTGGCCATAAGGCTGCCCAGCAATTAAAGAATATAAATGGAACTAAAACCCCAAACATTCCATTCCCAGTCAATATCCTCTCCAGCACAGTTTTGTATCTCTCACCCAGTTAACAATCAAGAAATAGAAGAAATTGGGACTGTATTTTGTTCATCATGTGAAAATCTACACTAGGAATGTCGTGAGTTCTCCAAAATCTGATGAATGCCTAGATAGTGGATTAGTGAAATTTTGTGACCAGATAATGAGGAAAGGTATTGTGAGAGGTTTTTATAGGTCATATTTTTAGAGTTTTAAGGCAAATTCAGATCACACAGAGAGGTTGTGACAGCTTCATATTAATTAAACTATAAGAAATGTAACATTTGTTTTTCTAATTGGAAGTTAGAAAAATTCAACCCCCATCTACTAGATAATCTTCTAGGACCCCTACTAACTTTCTCCATGTGTGTGCCAAAAAAAAAAAAATTAAAATCAAAATCCAAACTTAAAAATTCAAAGAAAACGCCTCTGTTCTTCAGTGTATCTAGATAGGCCAAAAGATATTAAGATCCAAGACCCAGGGCTCAGTTCTGATGAGCATCTCCATGGCCTCCAGCCAACCTTCCCTCTGTGTCCATTCCTGAAAGGACTCCTGAGACATCTACACAGCCAGGTACTATTAGAACTGTCACCTGATTCACACAAGTTCACTCATAGGATTCAACCACCATTTACCTCCCTAATCCTAGCTACACCAACTTTTCTTTCAAGTGGAATCCTGGGAGCCCAAATGAAAGCCTGAAACCCTTATTTTTATTATAATATTCAAAGGTTTTATTTTTGCAATCGATTTCATTTTAAACAGAGTAAGAACCAAACATAAGCACAAATTAGCTTTGGGGCTAGTCTTTTAAGGTAAAAAAGAAAGAAAGTCAGCTAATTCTCTCTCCTAGATCAAAAGAATCAGAAATCTTGGAAACACAAATCCCCACTTGAGAGGAGAAGGGGGATATGTGCTTATTCCTGTCAAGTGTCCAGCTGAGAAAATAATACAATTCACAATCAGAAGAATTTATTATTTTTCAAATCAAGCACAGTTCTCTAACTAGAAGTAATTCCTTCCTATTTTGAGGTACCTAGTATTTGTTGTTGTAGTTGTTAAGTACCGTCTAGTCAGTTCTGACCCATAGCAATGCTGTATATGGTTCAGAGGAGTGGCTGGTAAGTGTCAACTACCAGTCTTGCAGTTCAAACTGGCCCTGTGGTCAAGTGCTTATCTTACAGCCCCACACCAGGACCTGGTATTCGACTTGACAGCACTTTACAACAACAACAACAAATATATCACCAGCTGCTCCTTGGAAATCCAATACAGGGTCGCTATGGGTCAGAACCAACTTGAAGTCACTTAACAACAACAACACATATCAGTTATGCAGAGTCCTGGTGTGACACTATGGGCTAATGCGTCAGACTACAAACTTGTTTGAACCGCAAGGTCAGTGGTTCAAGCTCAACAGTTGCTCCTTGGTAACCCTATACAGGGTTGCTATGGGTTGGAATCAACTCGACGGCACTCAACAACAACAACAAATATATCAGTTATGGAATCCTGTTGTGGGGCTGTGGGTAAATGCATCAGACTGCAAATTCGTTTGAATTGCAAGGTTGGTGGTTCAAGCTCACCAGCTGCTCTTTGGAAACTATATAGGGTCACTATGGGTCAAAATTGACTCTACAGCACTTAACAACAACATATATCCATTATAGTTAACAAACAATTGTATCTTCAGGATTTATCACATGGTACAAGGGGCAAGTACAGCACAAAGTTCTCCTGGGGTTCCAAGTCCTCTGCCCCTTGGGTTTACCACCTCTTGCCTCTGCTGAGAGACTAGCAAAACCTGAGATCATGTGTTTGTCCTCTTCTCCCTCAAACTTGTGCCTTCTGGAACCTGGAAGATGGTCCATCAATGTTTAGGGTGAAGGAATAAAGGAAAGGGAAAACAAAAAGTGGTAAGGGGTAGAAAAAAGAAAGGAATGTCTTATTCCCATTGTGTCAAGGTGATTACAATACTGACTACATATGCACAGAGTCTGTCAGTGGAAGGTACAGACAGCTGTCTGCAGTCCTGGCCTGAGGGCTGTGTAGGTGCCAACCATCCTCATACGGCTCCCAGGCTGTCAACCTTGAATCTGAAATTTCATCCTGAGAATTTTACTCCTTTCATTCTTAAAGTCTTCAATGTTTTCAGGAATGTATTTTTTTTAATTCTTAAAGGCTTTGATGTTTTCAGGAGTTCACTATGAATTCTGAGCACCACTTATTTAGAACCATCTGAGATTCTATTGTATGTGCAGCTATTTTCAATGAGACTGTGGTCCAATGTCGGCTCAGCACAAATGCCCTGGATTTTTAAGAGAAGATGAGGAGAAGATGCACCTGTAGACTTAAGAGGCTAACCAAGAAAATGAAGTATGCAGCTAGTATGTTGTTGCTGTTGTTGTTGTTGTTGTTGTTGTTGTTGTTGTTGTTAAGGGTCATCAAGTCAGTACTGACTCATAGTGACACAATGCACAACAGAATGAAACAGTCCTATCCTGTGCCAACCTCACAATCTTTGCTAAGTTTGAGCCCATAGCTGCTGTCACTGTACCAGTCCATCTTGTTGGGTCTTCCTCTCTTTCTCTGATGCTCCACTTTACCAAACATGATGTCTTTCTTCAAGGACTGGTCCCTCCTGATAATATGTCCAAAGTATGAGAGACCAAGTCTGGCCATCCTGGATTCCAAGGAACATTCTGACTGTACTTCTTCCAAAATAGATGGGTTTGTTCTTTTGGCAGTCCATGTATTTTTAATATTCTTCTCAAACACCACAAATCAAATGCATCAATTCTTCTACAGTCTTTTTTATTCCCTGTCCAACTTGCAAACATATACGAGGTTATTGAAAATACCATGGCTTGTGTCAGGAGCATCTTAGTCCTCAAACTGACATCTTTGCTCTTCAATGCTTTAAAGAGGTCTTGTACCTCTGAATTGCCTAATGCATTACATTATGTGATTTCTTGACTGCTGGTCCCATGATTGTTGATCATTGATCTGAGCAAAGTGAAGTCTGACAACTTCAATTTTTTCTCCATTTTATATGGATGTTTTTTATTGGTCCAGTAGTGAGGATTTTTGTTTTCTTTACATTGAGGTGCAACCCATACCAAAAGCTGTGATCTTTGATCTTCATCAATAAAGTATTTTAAGTCCTCTTCACTTTCAGCAAGCAAGATTGTATCAACTGCATATCGCAGATTTTAATGAGCCTTCTTTAAATCCTGATGTCACCGTTTTCTTCATACAATCTAGCTTCTCGGATTATTTGCTCAGCATACAGATTGAAAAAGTATGGAGAAAGAATAAAACCCTGGCATACACCTTTCCTAATTTTAAACCACTTGGTGTTCCCTTGTTCTGTTAGAGCAACTTCTTCTTGGTCTATGTACAGGATCCTCAGGAGCAAATTAAGTGTTCCAGAATACTCATTCTTAGCATTGTTGTCCATAGCTTGTCCTGATCCACACAATCAAAAGAGTTTGCATAGTCAATAAAGCACAAGTAAGCATGTTTTTCATACTCTCTGCTTTCAGCCAAGAGCCATCTGATGTAAGCAAAGGTATCACTCATTCTTCATCTTTGCCTGAATCTGGCTTGAGCCTATGGAAGTTCTCTGTCAATGTATACTTGCAGCTGTTTTTGTGTTATTATTAGCAAAATTTTACTTGCATGTGATGTTAATGATATTGTCCAATGACTTCTGCATTCCGTTGGGTCACCTCTCTTTGGAATGTGTACAAATATGGATCTCTTGCAGTCAGTTGGTTAGGTAGTTGTCTTCCAAATTTCTTGACATAGATAAGTGATTGCCTCCAGTGCTGCATCAGTTTGTTGAAAGATTTCAATCTGTATTCCATTAATTCCCAGCACCTTGTTCTTTGCCAATGCAGTCAATGCACCTTGTACTTCTTCCTTCAGTACCATTGACTCTTGCTGCTAGTATACTCCATATTAACTACAGGGGGTGCTGCTGCTTCATCTGTGCCTTTTCCCATGAAGTACATTCCCTGCACTCATTTCCACTAATGTGAGCACTCTCCAATTCAACATCCAAGTCTAAATCCACATCTTTATTCCTCTAAGAATTAATCAAATGTCAAGCCCTAGGCCAGGCCACCTGGATTGAAATCCCAGCTCCACTATTTACTCACTATGTGAACTGAAACATGCTCTGTCTCAGTTTCCTTATCTGTACCTCTTCCAACACACATTGGCCCCCTATATGACAGAGTAGAACTGCCCCCACAGGGTTTCTTAATCCTGGTGTGATGCTGTAGGTTAAGCATTGTACTGCTTACTAATCACAAAATGGTGGTTCAAACCCAACAGCAACTCCTAGGAAACCCTACACAAGGTCACTATGAATCGGGACCAACCCAATGGCTCTTAACAAAAACAACACTAACCTTAAGGTCAGCAGTTCCATGCTGCAGAGGGTCTCTCTGAGTCTGAACTGACTCGACAACACTAACAACAGCAGCAACAAACTTTAAAGGAGCTGGTCACCAAGTCTTTTCTCCCTCAGAGCAACTAGTGGGTTCCAGCCACAGACATTTTGGTTACTAACCAAGCACTTAACTATTGGGTCATCAGGAGTCCCTTTATATCTCATTAAGTAGCTTTAATCAGTTAGTGTGTTAACTTATGTAAAGTGCTTAAGCCAAACTAGCAGTCATTCAGCTCTTCACATGGCTTAGCCACTGCTGCTTAGTGATCAGTTCCTCTAGTTGGATCTTGTCTGGGTTCTCCAGTGTCCACCCCATTTCACCCTGGTTCTTTCAAAGATAGGTGTTTATATGCAAATCTCAGTCCTGGGCTGAGCCTAATAAGAGTAGAGAGTTTTTCTCCTAATGGTTGTACGCAGGAGGCAGTAAACTATTTGCAGAGTCCCTAATACTCAGCTTTACTTTCTGAATTTTCTTGACAAAATAGTAAAACAAAAGGTTATCAGAAACATTGAGCTACAAAGGTTTCTTTTTATATGAAGATGAAGATAAGGAATAAAAACTGCAACACAAATTTAAAGGTTTTATTTCTTTACTTATTTATTTTGCTTAAAAACAAAACACATAAAGCCATCAAAGGAATCAATTAATTTCATTCAACAAATGAAAGAAGCCTGGTATGTAACTATCTAGTCAGAGAATGTTCCAGAATTAGGGAGAGCAAGTGCAAGGCCACAAGATGCTGGATTACTAAGGAATAGCAATATGACATGTGACCTTGTGAAGGCCAATGGAAAAGACTGTGTTTTAGTCAAGGTTCAGAGCAGAGGCATAATAGCAGTCTACTGATGTGTTTAAACCTCACTCTTCTTACCACATAGAAAAGTTTGTTCCCTTCTCATTCTCATGAGAGCAGAATGTGTTAAATATAAGTCATCATCTGACATTATTCAGAACATCTGTGTTTACCTTTACCTTTACTAAAGGTATACTGGGACTTCCAGCATGATAGCCAACTAGGCAGACAAACAACCCAGACCTTCTACTATAAAGACAGGAGAAACCAGAAAAGATAGATACAGATGATAATTCTGCAGTTCTGAGCTTCAAAGGAAAGGATAAAGAAGGATAAAGATTGAATATCAAATAGAAGAAGAAATTGAACAAAAACAGAGAACAAGTAGACAAACAGAATAGTGAATTGTCAACTGGCCTGATACAGCACAGCAATTTTGAATTTTTACAAGCAGTGTTCTATGTTCTAATCAGGACAGCAACCCGATAATCAGCTCCACTTACTCAGGACCTACCAGCACCCACACCAGTATCTGGCAACCAGAAAGGTATACACTTGTTTATATTCCCCACACCCACCCAGTGACCAGCGTATTACCAGCCTCCATCCATAGCCATCAGTGATACCCTTCTCCCAAATGCAGTCACAGCTCCACCTGAAATCATCAGTGTGCCCTTGTAGATTTGACACTAAGCGCATTCCACCCCTGTATTTGGATGCACCCAGCCTCCACCTCCATGGATCACAATGCACAATGCTAAACAGTGTGCCCTGCCACCAGCCATGTTTTGAACTAGCAGGAACTCTTTCCAAGATCTGGTGTCCAGCCCCTAGCTGCCCTCTGGACTGGCAGGAACTCCTTCTGAGAGCTTCAGGTCCTTCCCCTCACCCCCATGGCCTTTTTGGTCAGCAGAGTTTGCAGACCTTTACCAAGTGCCCTAACCCCTGTAACCACCTGGGTGCACTGCTCCCCCAGTTTTCTCTTGCTTCTTTTGTTTTGTTTTGTTTTCTTTCCTTTTACTTGTTTATTCTTTTTCCTTTTTCTCTCTTTTTTCTCTTTGCTTTCTTCTTTTTCTCTTTTCTTTTTCCCCTTTCTGTCTTTCTTTCTGTTATTTTTCTTCACTCTTTTAACTTAGTTGTCTATCAAAAGATGAATGAAAAAAACTATAGAACATGCACACAATGTACTCTGTACAGCCACACTCCACCTGAGGTCAGAGGTGCACCATTGTGGATCTAACACTAAGTACATCCCACCCCAGCAGAGGATACTTGGACATGGGTACTTACTTTTGCCACTACTCATTTGTAAGTTTGTCATTCTGTCATGGTTTATGTGTTGCTGTGATGTTAGTGGTATTCTAAATATCAGCAAGATCACCCACAATGAATAGATTTCAGGACAGCTTCCAAACTAAGATAGAATGGGAAGAAGAAAAGGCAGACCACTCCTGCATGGTTAGCCACTGAAAACCTTACAAATACAGCAGAACATTGTCTGATACATTGCTAGAAGAGGAGACCCTCCAACTAGAAGACTGACATTATGACTGGAAAGAGCTGCCTCCTCAAAATAGAGTTGACCATAATGATGTAGAAGAAATAAAGCTTTCAGTACTTCCATCTGCTGATGTAATCCTGTTGCGGTGCTCTATGAATAATCACTGAAATGCTAACCACAGTTCAAACCCACCAGCTGCTTCTTGGAAACCCTAATAGGGTCCTTATACATTGGAACTGACTTGATGGTTACTTAACAACAGCAACAACATTTGCTGATGTGGGGCAATTTAAAATGTAAAGAAACAACTACAAACATCCATTAATAATTATAATATGGAATGTATGGAAGTCATCAAAATGAAATGGAAGCCATGAAAATTGACATACTAGGCATTAGTGAGCTGAAATTGACTGGTATTGGCCATTTTGAATCAAGCATATGGCTTACTATGCTGGGAATGAAAAACTGAGGAATGATACCACATTCATGGTCAAAAAGAGCATCAAGATCTATCTTAAAGTCCAGTGTTGTCTGGGATAGGATAATAGCCATATGCCTACAAGGAAGACCAGTTGATACCACTATTATTCAAAATTATGTACCACCCACTAAAACCACTCATGCTGAAATTGAAGAATTCTACCAATTACTTCAATCTAAAATTGATCAAATATGTAATTAAGATGCACTAATTATTATTGGTGATTAGAACATGAAAGGTGGAAACAGAGAAGAAGGATCAGTAGTTGGAAAATACAGCCTTGGTGATAGAAATTATGCTGGAGATTACATGATAGAATTTTTCAAGACCAATAATTTATTCATTGCCGACACCATTTTTCAACAACATAAAGAGTAACTACCAGCCGTTCCGCGGGAGAAAGATGAGGCTTTCTACTCCCATAAAGATTTACACCCTCGGAAACCCTGTACAGGGTCGCTATGGGTCGGAACTGACTCGATGGCACTTAACAACAACAACAAAGAGTAACTATACACATAGGCTTCACTAGCTGGAATACACAGGAATCAAATTACTGCATCTGTGGGGAGAAACTATATCACCAGCCAAAACAAGGCCAGGCACCAGCTGTGGAATAGACCATCAATTGCTTATATGCAAGCTGAAGAAAATTAAATCAAGTCCACAGAGTTAAAATATGTGCTTGAGGATATCCCATCTGAATGTATAGAACAGATTTGATGCATTAGATGCTAGTGATTAAAAACCAGAAAAGTTGTATAATGGTATAAAGAACATCATACGTGAAGAAAACAAAAGGTCATTAAAAAGACAGGAATGGGGCGGGGGGAGGGGGAGGAGACCTAACTGGATGTCAGAAGAGACTCTGAAACTTGCTTTTGAATGAAGAGAAACTAAAGTGAATGGAAGAAATAAATGAACTGATCAGAAATGTTCAATGAGCCGCACATAAAGAGATAGTGGTGCTGGAAAAACTGAAAATTCATTTGTAGGATTATAAAGCAAGACAGGTATCTCACACTATACACAAAAATGGATTCAACATAGATTAAAGACTTAATGCAAAATCTGGAACTCTAAGGATTGCCAATGAAAACATAGGACCAAACTTAGGGGCTCTGTTACATATCATAAATACACTGTCAAACATAGTTTAGAATACAACTAGATGAATTTTAAAATACATGAGTGGGACCTCCTAAGAATTAGACACTTATGTGCATCTAATGATTTCACCAAAGTGTATAAAGAGAACCCAGAGACTTGGTGAAAAAATTTTGGCAGTGATGCATCAGACAAGGGACTAATATAAAACTTCAACTCTACAAGGAAAGATAAATAATCCAATTTAAAAATAAGCAGAAAACATGAACAATCATTTCATCAAAGAACACATTCAGTACTTAACAACAACAGTGGCTAATTACCATAAACGAAGAAATTTTAGTGATAATTAGCCATTGTTTTTGTTAAGTACTGTCAAGTCGGTTCTGACTCATAGTGACCTTTTATAAGGTTCCTGAAGAGCAGCTGGTGAGGTTTGAACTGATTATCTTGCAGTTCAAACTGACCTCGTGGTCCAGTGCCATACCAGGACTCCATTGTTCTTGTTGTTGTTGTTATTAAGTGCCATAGAATAGGTTCTGACTCATAGCAACCCTGTATATGATTTCCAAAGACTGGCTTATGAGTTTGAACCAGCCTAAAAGCCCATCAATGAAAGAATGAATAAACAACCTTTGGTACATACACACAATGGAATATGACACAATGTTGAAGAATAAAGATAAATCTGTGAAACACCTCATAACATGGATGAACCTGAAGAATATTAGGCTGAGTGACATTAGTCACAACATTGTAAGAAACCACTATTGTAAAAACTCAAGAAAAGATTTTCATACTAAAAGAAACATTCTTTAATGGTTATCAAGGATGGGAGTGAGGGAAGAGTAACTCACTGGCTAGAGGGTTTTGTTGTTGTTGTTATGTGCCATGAAGTTGGTTCCAACTCATAGCGACCCTATACAGGGTTTCTGAGGCTATAAATCTTTACAGGATAAGATAAGTAGAAAGCCTCATCTTTCTCTCATGGAACAGCTGGTAGTTTTGAACAGCTGACCTTACAGTTTGCAGCCCGATTCATAACCACTATGCTACCAGAGCTCCTTGGCTAGAGGGGAGACATGTGTTAACTTTGGTAAAAGGAGAAGTTGGCAGAAGAATGATGAAGACAGGTGAAGAGGAAGGGAGCAAGGGCTAAAGGGAATAGAGGTAAATACTGTTATATAAACAACTCTGCAACAACAGTGTTCTATGGGTAGATAAAAATACACAGACTGAATGGGTATGGGAAGGAGAGTGGAGTATATCTATCTGAAGGTCTGACAGAATATTTGCACATGGGTATTTACCTTCGCTGCAAACACATCTACAAATGTGGTGGAGCATACAGGGGGCAAAATTATGAAAACTTTTTAGACAATACCAAAGACCTTGAGCAATGAATTGCTGGGTCTGGAGGTTCAGCACCATAGTCTCCTAAGACACCTTGTTCAATCAGCATAACACAGTGCACAAAGACAAACTTAATACCCTGCTTTGGTGAGTAGCAACTGAAATCTTAAAAGCTCCTGAGTGGCCATCTAAGGTGCAACGATCAGTCAGCCTCTCTATGTGTAGAGGAAATAAGAGTGATGAAAACTGAAAACTCTTGGAATCAATTAGTCCAGTGGACTAATGCTGTTAGGTGCCATCGAGTCGGTACCGACTCATAGCGACCTTATGCACAGCAGAACAAAACACTGCCTGATCCTGGGCCAACCTCACTATTGTTGCTACGCTTGAGCCTATTGGTGCTGCCACTTGACCAATCCATCTTGCTGGGGGTCTTCTTCTTTTTCTCTGACCCTCCACCTTACAAAACATGATATCCTTCTCCAGAGAGAGGTCCCTTCTAAAAATATGTCCAAAGTATGAGAGATGAAGTTTGGCCATCCTGGCCTCCAAGGAGCACTCTGGCTGCACTTCTTCCAAAACGGATCTGTTGGTTCTTTCGGCAACCCATGGCACTTTCAATATTCTCCAACACCATAATTCAAAAGCATCAATTCTTCTATGGTCTTCCTTAGTCACTGTCCAGCTTTCACATGCATATGGGGTTACTGGAAATACCATGGCTTGGGTCAGGTGCATCTTCGTCCTCAAGCTGACATCTTTGCTCTTCAACACTTTAAAAAGGTCTTCTTGTGAAGCAGATTTGCCTAGTGCAACACATCGTTTAATTTCTTGACTCCTGCTTCCATTAGTAGTTGATCCAAGAAGAATGAAGTCCTTGACAACTTCAATCTTTTCTTCTTTGATAAGAATGTTGTTTATTAGTCCAGTGATGAGGATTTTTTTTCTTGACATTAAAATGCAATATATACTGAAGGCTGTGCTCTTTGATCTTCATCAGTAAATATTTTAAGTCCTCTTCACTTTCAGCAAGCAAGGTTGTATCTGCATATCACAGGTTGTTAATGAGTTTTCCTCCAATCCTGATGTTATGTTTTTCTTCATAGAACCCAGCTTCTTGTATTATTTGAATAAGCATGGTGATAGAATACAACCCTGTCGCACACCTTTCTTAATTTTAAACCATTCAGTGTTCCCATGTTCTGTTCAAACAACATATGGACTAATGGATCATGTTAATATCAGTCTCCACAACCCTGAGACCGAAAGAACTATATGGTGCCTGGTTACCACTACCACTGTTCTAAAATGATTCATATAAAAGGTCCTGAATAGAAAGGGGGAAATGTGAAACAAAACTCAGAATTATTTTAAAAATGAATAAATACAGAGCTTATTAGTCAGAAAGACACAGGAAGAACCCAAGACTTTGACCACTCTTCAGGTCTGATACTGAACTTATTGTCGTGGCTCAATTTTCTGCCAAGCAGTGGGTAGGTACACAGGGAGCAAACAGTACTAGTAGGATATATTCACTATGGAATGGTCACTCATTCAAGATATAAAGGGCAATTTTAACCTAAGAACAAAATTCAGAAGGGTTAGGAAGGAGGGTAAAATGGAAATAAGTATTACAAGGAAGAAGCAGGATGACTGTAGTTACGTGGAAGGGATTGTAATCATTGAGATGAAACAAAGTGTATGATTTGAAGGTAAAACTGATCTCTGTAAACCATCACTCAGTTCACAACAACAAACTTCAAAAAAAATAAGATATTTTAATACTTGATCATTACCTAAATATGTTTTAAGTACATATTTATGTTTTTAATAACATCTTGAGGGCTGGGGAGATTTCACAGCACAGCCTACACTTTTATTTACTCAGAGTACTTTTCCTGAAAGGGCACTTTCCCTCACTCGAGGTAGCAATATGCTCCAAGACCAGGATAAAATGTCACTGAGAAAAGGGATACATGTGATTCCCTTCCAAGCTATCCTTTGGCAGGGAAGTGGCCACAACTTTTATCACCTTGAAGTGGCCTGTGGCTTGGTGTCTTCTGAGACTACCTCTTGTCCCTGCTGCTGCATCTGCCACATATCTGCATACACCTGGCCTTGGAACAGCAGAGCCTCATGTGGTCCTCTCTCCACAATGTAGTCAACTTCATTGATGAGGATCTGGTAGGCACATACCACAGTGACAGCCTGTGTTCCCAAATGACAGTGGAGTGATTGGCACAAACTCTGGCCAAAGAGGATTGGATGGTCTTCTCATTTGATGTATCCAGCACTGAATACCGAGAGCCTTGAGGATGGTTCAAGTGATACTGATGCACCCCATCACTCAGCTTCAGGCCCCACAGGCCCAGCTGGATTTCATACCCTTCAGGGAAAGATAGAACTGAATTATGGATGCCTGAGCAACGGCCTCTACCTCAACATCCCTGGTTAGTTATGCAACCATGGGGATATTGTTGGGAATGTCCTCACTGAAGAGGAAAGAGAGATCTGGGTTACCTGAGAAATGTCTTGCCCATCTATTTGGATGCAGACTGAGCTGATGTCATAGAAGCAGAGCACCAGGCACAAAACTTTGCTCTTCCCAGATCCCAATGGCACACCAGGGCCAGAGTCTGTCCAGGATATGTCCTTCATGGTCTCCTGCCCATCAGCATAGCTGAAGTGCCCATTCTCAAACTCAATCCGGCCCCTCTGAAAGTAGTGGGGTGCTGCTCCAAGGAGAAAGTCCTTCTTGTCTGTCTCCTCTTTCAGCAAACCAAATATATTCTCTATGTTGATTAAATCTGCTGGATCATCCTGTACTAGGTGCCAAATCAGTTAAGGGGCATGCACAGCTGGACGGTATAAGTACCAAAGAACATGAAGCCTCTGGCCTTCAGCTTCTGCTTACTGACAAAGTAAACTCTGAGCAGGGAGCCAATGAGGAGCCCAAGTCCAATCACCAGGTTCTGTGTCTGATTTAGTAACACAAGTGTAGTGTTTTACTTCCACTCCAAACTCTGATATTTGATGATGTCCTCTCAGTAGCGATCCACTTTGTAACCCTCTGTATTGTAAGATTTCACCATCTTAAACTTTAGCAGAGAGTCCACTGTGGGTGTCTCTGGGTGTTCATTTTGTGGCAAAGGTGGCTCTCCACTCAGTGACCACAATGGTCAGGGTGAGGTAAAGGCTTATGCATGGAGCATGATGAGTCCAAACCAGGCATTGAAGAACATGCTAAAGTAGGTTATGCCAATGATGATGTCGACCAGCATGGGGATGGTGTTGAACACCAGGTAACTGAGCAAACTTGTGATGCTGGATGTGCCCCAGGCCATGATTCCCAACACTTTCCCTATGTGGCACCCCAGATGCAAACACAGTGAGAGCTCATGCAAGTGAAAGAAGAGAGCTTAGCTCCACTTGGCGCAAGGTGAACTGCTGCACAGGAAGGTGCACAGGTTGCTCATGAAGGCTGTACTTCCAGTGCTACCTCCCCTTAAGGAATTTGGAAAAAAACAACATAGGTTATCACAGTCCAGACCAGGGAGTTCCAAGGTACCTTGTCATCAGCAAGTCCACAATGTCCATGTAGAAGACGGGGATCAACACATTCAGTCCCTGGACCAGTCCCATGAGTCCAAAGCAGATAAGTACAACCAGGTGCAGTGCTGGACACCCTCGAGGCCACAGGTAGCCATTCAGTGGACAGAGCTTCCTGCCAAGGTCTCTCCAGGTAGATCACAGTGCCTGCTCTGCATCTGTGTCCTCTCCATTGACATGCAAGCTATAAAAAGATGAAAAAGAAGAATTCTACCAACTTCTTCTATCTGAAATCGATCACACATACAATCAAGATGTATTGATCATTACTAGTGATTGGAATGCAAAGGTTGGAAGCAAAGAGGAAGGATCAATAGTTGGAAAACATGGCCTTGGTGATAGAAATGATGCTGGAAATGCATGATAATATTCTGCAAAATCAATGATTTCTTCATTTCAAATACCTTCTTTAGACAGCACAGGACCTCGCCAGATGGAATACATAGATATCAAATTGTCTACATCTTCGGAAAGAGACAATGGAAAAGCTGTATATCATTAGTCAAAACAAAGCCAGGAGCAAACTGTGGAACAGACCATCAATTACTCATATGCAAATTCAGGCTGAAGCTGAAAAAAATTAAAACAAGTCCACAAGAGCCAAAATATGACCTTGAATATATCCCACTTGAATTTAGAGATCATCTAAAAAAACAGATTTGATACATTAAACACTAAAGACCAAAGACCAGAAGAGTTGTGGGATGACATCAAGAACATCATAAAGGAAGAAAGCAAAAAGTCATTAAGAAGACAAGAAAGAAGGAAAAGGTCAAAATGGATGTCAGAAGAAACACTGAAACTTGTTCTCCAGCTTACAGATGCTAAAGCAAATGGAAAAAATGAGGAGGTCCAAGAGCTGAACTGAAAATTTCAAAGATCAGCTCGAGAAGATAAAGCCAAATATTACAACAAAATTTGCAAAGATCTGGAATCAGAAAACCAAAAGGAAGAACACGTTCAGCATTTCTGAAGCTGGGAGAACTGAAGAAAACATTCAAGCCTTGACTTTCGTTATTGAAATATTCTCTGGGCAAATTATTGAATGATGCAGAAAGCATAAAAAGAAGATGGAAGGAATACACAGAGGAGTCACTGTACCAAAAGGAAATGGTTGATGTTCAACCGTTTCAAGAGGTAGCATATGATCAAGAGCCAATGATACTGAAGGAAGAAGTCCAAGGTTCATTGAAGGAATTGGTCAAGAACAAGGCACCAGGAATTGATGGAATAAAAACTGAAATATTTCAAGGAAGTAAGGTGGCACAGAAGGCACTCACTCATCTCTGCCAAGAAATTTGGAAGACAACTATCTGGCTGACTATTAGGAAGTGATCTGAATCTGTGCCCATTCCAAAGAGAGGTGACCCAATGGAATGCGGAAATCATCGGAAAAACTCTTTGATATTACATGCACTTAAAGTTTTGCTAAGGGTAATACAGAAATGGCTACAAGCAAACATTGACAGAGAGCTTCCAGCAGTTCAAGCCAGATTCAGAAGAGGCTGTGGAAAGAGGGATATCACTGCTGATGTCCAATGGATCTTGGCTGAAAGCAAAGAATACCAGAAAGATGTTTACCTGTGCTTTATTGACTACACAAAGGCTTTCAATTGTGTGGATCATGACAAGCTATAGACAACATTGCAAAGTATGAATATTCCGGAACACTTAATTGTGCCCATGAGGAATCTGTACCTGGACCAAGAGGCAGTTGTTCAAACCGAACATGGGAACACTGAATTGTTTAAAATTAAGAAAGGTGTGCAACAAGGTTGTATTCTTTCACCATACTTATTCAACCTGTATGCTGAGCAAATAATCCAAGAAGCTGGGTTATATGAAGAAAAATGTAGTATGAGGATTGGAAGAAGACTCATGAACAACCTGCAATATGCAGATGATACAACCTTGTTTTCTGAAAGTGAAGAGGACTTAAAACATTTACTGATGAAGATAAAAGAGCACAGCCTTCAGTATGGATTACATCTCAATGTAAAGAAAACAAAAATCCTCACCACTGGACCAATAAACAACATTCTTATCAATGGAGAAAAAATTGAAGTTGTCAAGGAATTCATTCTTCTTGGATCATCTATCAATACTCACGGAAGCAGCAGTCAAGAAATCAAATGACGTATTACATTAGGCAAATCTGCCGAACAAGACCTTTTTAAAGTGTTGAAGAGCAAAAATGTCAGCTTGAGAACTAATGTGTGCCTGACCCAAGCCATAGTATTTCCAATAACCTCATATGCATGTGAAAGCTGGATAGTGAATAAGGAAGACCATAGAAGAATTGATACTTTTGAGTTATGGTGTTGGAGGAGAATATTGAAAATGCCATGGGATGCCAAAAGAATCAATAGATATGTTTTGGAAGAAGTGCAGCCAGAGTGCTCCTTAGAGGCCAAAATGACCAATCTTCATCTCTCATACTTCGGACATATTGTCAGGAGGGACCAGTCACTGGAGAAGGATATCATGTTTTGTAAGGTGGAGGGTCAGAGAAAAAGAGGAAGACCCCCATTGAGATGGATTGGCCAAGTGTTAGCATCGATGACAACAGTAGTGAGGTTGGCCCAGGATCAGGCAGTGTTTCGTTCTGCTGTATATAAGTTCGTTATGAGTCGGTACTGACCCGATGGCACCTAACAACAACAACAACAATGAGGTATAGGTATACAGTTGCCTTTTATGTGATTGAAAAAAGGTATTTGCAAAATCTATCTTACAATCTCCAGCATTTCTATAACCAGTGCCATAATTTCAAACTATCTTTCTTTACAACATTTACCTTCCAATCACCAGTGATTGATTATCAATGCATCCTGATTGCATTTTGAACAATTTCAGACTAAAGAAATTGGTAGGAGACTTCCATTTCATTATCATTCGTTTCAGTGGTTGGTGCACTTATTTGAATAATCATAGTATCAACTGTATTCCTTGCTGCTGCTGTTAAGTGCTGTTGAGTAGGCTCCAACTCATAGCCAACTTTTCCAAGGAGCTGTTGGTATGTTTGAACTGCCAACCTTGTGGTTTACCATCCACTGCTGATCCTACAGTGCCACGCCAGGAATTCATATCCCTTTTAGGTATGGATATTATTCTATCACACACAGCATAATACTTCAGGATAGATCTTGAAATGTTCTTTTTGATGATGAATGTGATGCCATTCCCTGCATAGTAAATCATGTGATTATCTGTTTCCAAATAGTAAATACCAGTCCATTTCAGATCACTAATGCCTAGGATATTGATCTTTATGTGTTCCAGTTCCTTTTTTGGAAACTTTCAATTTTCCTAGATTCATACTTCATACATTCCATATTTTGATTTTAATTCAATGTTTGCAGCTTCTTCTTCTTGGTTTGAGTTATGTCACATCAACAAATGAAGGTCCCAAAAACTCAACTCCACCCAAGTCATTTGGGTCAGTTCTTCCCCAATCATATTTTCATATTTTGAATGCTTTCCAACATGAGGGGCTTATCTTCCAGTACTATAATTGACAATGTGCTATTCATAAGGTTTTCACTAGCTAACCATTCAGAAGTATCTCCACCTCTTCTTCCTACTCTATCTTAGTATGGAAGCTTTGCTGAAGCCTGTGCACCATCAGTGACCGTGATGAGATTTAATATACCAATGGCGTAGCTTCTAGCATCACAGCAATGCATAAGTCACCATAGTATGACAAAATGAGCAATGCTGTTAAGTGTCGTCAAGTTGGTTCTGACTCATAGCAACCCTGTGCAGTGTTTCCTAGAAGCAGCTGGTGGATTTGAACTGCTAACCTTGTGGGTCACAGTCCAGTGCTGATCCTATAGCGCCACACTAGAAGGTCATTGTTGTTTTTGCTGTTGTTGTTAAGTGCCATTGAGTCAATTCCAACCCATAGCAACTCTGTATAGGGTTTCCAAGGAGCAGTTGGTGAACTTGAACCACTGACCTTGCAGTTCAAATGGCTTTGCAGTCTGGCGTATTAACCCACAATGCTACACCAAGACTCCAGAAGATCATTAGAGATACAAATCAAAACAACAATGAAATATCATCTCACCCCAGCATTAATAGCAAAGTTAAAATAAAAATAATATATATTTTTTAAATGCTGGCAAGGGTATGGAGAGATTGGGATCCTCCTACACTGCTGGTGGGAATGTAAATAACATGATGCTTCCTCAAAAGATTTGAAATAGCAATACTGTATGATGCAGCAGTCCTTCTACTTGTATAGATCCTCAAGATATAAGATCCATGACATGAGATAGATGCATGTCCAGGTTCATCACAGCAGTTTTCACAATAGCAAACAGATGGAGACAGCCTAAATGCCCATCAGCAGAAGAACAGATAAACAAACTTTGGTACATATACACAATGGAATAACATGCACCGTTGAAGAATTAAAATGAATCCATGAAATACCTACTAGAAATGAACCTGGAGGAGTAAAATTACTATGCTGAGTAAAATTAGCCAATCACTAAAGGACAAATATTGTATGTGATCACTATTGTAAAAGCTCAATAAAAGGTTTTTGTGCTAAAAGAAACATTCTTTGTTGGTTACCGGGGTGTGAGGGTAGTTATTGTTAAGTGTCTTTGAGTTGGTTCTGACTCATAGCCACCCTGTATAGGGTTTCTGAGGAGCAGCTGGTGGGTTTGAACTGTAGACCTTGTGGTTTGCAGTCCAGTGCTGATACTACAGCACCACTGGCTAGAGGGTAGATCTGTGTCAACTTGTGTGACAGAGAAAACAATATACAACAAGAAGGAGCAGAAGAATGATAAAGACAGGTAAAGACACAGAGGAATGACAGGGTTAAGAATATAGGTTAATACTATTACACAACCCTACTAAAACAGTGTTCTGTATGTAGATACACAGACAGATACACAAGATGAATGGGTAAGGGAGGGAGAGTAAAAGCATACCACAAATATATAAAAGTTTGACAAATGTTGTCATGGTGTGGCACTGTAGGATAAGCATTGGACTACTAACTACAAGGTCAGTAATCAAATCCCACCAACTGTTCATTGGTCTGAGTTGGAACTGATTTGACAGCATTTAACAACACCACTAACAACAACATCTGCACATGGATATTTATCTTAGGCGTAAATACATCTATGTATGTGGTAGAGCATACAGGAAGCAAATTATGAAAATGTTTTAGACCAAACCAAACACCTTGGGGGAACAAATTGCTGAGCCTGGGGATTTAGGACCACAATTTCAAAGGACACCAGGATAAATTGACATACTATATTCTCAAAAGACTATGGTATACTACATTCTATTTTGGTGAGTAGTAACTGGGATCTTAAAAGGTTTTGAGCAGTCATCTAAAGTGCAACTATCAGTCTACCCATGGACAGAAGAAAGAAGAGTGATGTAAATTGAAGATGTTTGAAATCAATTAGTCCAATGGACTAATGGAACATGTAAACATCAGTCTTCATGACTCTGAGACCAGAAGAACAAAATGGTGACCAGATGTCAGTACCAACTATTCCAAAGAGATCATATTAGAAGGTCCTAGATAGAATGGGAGAAAATGTGAAACAAACCTCAAAATTACAAAATACCGGGCTTATTGGTCAGAAAAAGACTGTAGGAACCCGAGATTGTGGCCCTCGGCTACCATTCAGGTTTGGAATGGAACTTACTGTCACATCTCAATTTTCAGCTAAGTAATAGATAAGTATATAAGGTGGATAACATTAGTAAGATAAGCTCACTATGGTCAATCATTCAAGATCAAAAGGGCAACATTTACCTAAGGACAAAATTCAGAAGGGTTAGGAAAGAGGGTAGAATCAAAATAACAAGGAAGTGGATGACTGTTGTTACATCGAGGTGATTGCAATCATTGAGATGAAACAAAGTGTATGATTTGATGAATGTAAAACAGATGGAAAAGAAACAGTACTGAGTCTATAAAAACCAGGCCACTTTAGGAGAGGCCCGTTGTGGCCATTAGTTCAGGTTAACTTTGTTTTAAAATGGTTTTAAACTCTGATGTCCTTGCTTTTATCTAAATCTCCAACTTCTAGCCCTCCTTAAACTATGTGCAACAAGCTTCATTAAAAGTAAAAGTAAACTTCTACTCAATTCACAATAAAAAAAGTTAAAAAGAGAGAGAATAAGAACAGAGGTAGAAGAGGGTATCCAGGACTTTGGTCTTCTGAGATGTACTTTTCCTAGAAGTTATTTATTTCTACCCAGTCAGGATTGCTGCTGTTGTTGTTAAGTGCTGTGGAGTCAGTTCCAACTCACAGAAAGCCTTTAAAGGGTTTCTGAGGAATGACTGGTGGTTTTGAACCACTGTGGTCAGCTGTTCAGAGCTTATCCAACCAGGACTACATCCAGTCAGGAGAGGGAATAATAAAAGCATATAAATCAAGGAAGGAAGTGAGAAGCATCAGCCAAGGGGAAAATGTGAGTTACGAGAACCAAAAGAATTGACTGAACCAGAGTAGCAGATTAAACAGAGTTAAGAGAAGACCCAGCTGGCTACCATGTATTTATATTACAGATACATATTAGGCATTCTGCTACCTGAAAAGGTATTCAGAGCAAAAGCACTAGGTCACAAAATCAAAATCAAGCTTGTTGCACATAACTTGGTGGCAATGGTAGTTTAAGGAGGGCTAGAAGTTGGTGATTTAGATAAAACAAAGGACACCAGAGTTTAAAACCATTTTAAAACAAAGTCAACCTGAACTAATGTGGCCTGGTTTTTATAGACTCAGCACTATTTCCTTTCCATTTTTCCTTCACATTTATATACCATCTTCTCCACTTGGTTCTGTGCCCCCTGGGATATTACACCAGTTGACCCCACTGTTCTCTGCTTTCCATTTCAGTTTCATCAATACAGAGCTGATCCATGGCACTTTGAAAATGTAGGGGCAGCGCCCCCTGTGCTTGTCTGGATGGCTACTTGGTGGTTATGTGCCATGGAGAGCTGTAAATCTTTACGGGAGCAGAAAGCCCCATCTTTCTCCCACAGAACAGCTGGTAGTTTCGAACTGCTGACCTTGCAGTTTGCAGCCCAATTTGTAACCACTAAGCTACCAGAGCTCTAGGTTGTGGATAGTCCTATTTGTAGTGGTGGAAATGATAGCAGTGAGGAGAGAGATGCCACACCTAAGTGGCTTGGGGCCAAGCAAGGTAATAAAGATGGTGACTGATGATTGGTATGTGATTGCAACAATTACCATACAGAGGGAGTCCTAAAGCTGGCTAGCCTAAAGCAGGAGGGTTGTTGTGGACTTCTTAGCTTGCAGCCAGACCCAAAAAGAGTAAAGAAAATCCCAAAGTCAGGATTGGCTGATCTAAAAGTAGGAGAGGTCCTAGTAGAAAGTCCCTCATCTCTATGCCAGGTGAGAGCATGCATAGCAAAGTTTTCCAATCTACCTAACTAGTCAGGGGGGTAGTCAGAGTCAGGAGAGTCATGTGAACTCCCTAATTTGGCACTAGTCCAGAGTATGGGAAGTCATATGACTCTCTAACTTGGGACTGGTCTGGATGAGGGTAGTCAAATGAACTCACTAACTTGTGACTGATTTCAAGTGGAAGGAGTCATATGCATGGACCAGAAAAGCAAAGCTGTGATTTCCCTGGACTGGTTTCATACAAAAAAAAAAAAAAAAAA
>NW_006408976.1:360908-362217 GCF_000296735.1 Chrysochloris asiatica
TTTACACCCTCGGAAACCCTGTACAGGGTCGCTATGGGTCGGACCCGACTCGACGGCACTTAACAACAACAACAACAATGTATCACATACATACATGTATCACATACATATATATCATAGATATGTATCATAGAAATGAATATTAGATAATGTGTTAAAAAACAGAGTATATAAAAAAGGTAAATACTTATTATGGAATGTCTACAAATTGGCAAATGTTAACCACATGAAAGAACCATGACAAAAACAACAAGGAGGTGAATAACATAAAGTATGTGACCCTTTTGCTATATACAATTGAACTGGTCTTTTGTTCGTTATCTATTTTCCATGTTCTAGGGCTCTGGGAGTATTTTATGGGTTCTGTTGTTGGTTTGATGAATGTGATATTATTAGTGAACAACCTGTGTGTGCATCACAATAATAAGTGTGTATGAATGTGATATATATGGAAAGATCACTATTAGTGAATATTCCATGTGTAGTGCAATAATGAAGTTGTTTAAGCAATCTGTGGGTGTGTACCACAGTCCTCAGTTCTGATAACTTCCACTGCATGGCTCTTTTAGGGTTGAAGTTGGAAAGGAGCCTTAGTTTACCAGCCATTGTCCCATGTAGCTTTCCTGAATCATGCCCCAAACTCAACCAAACCCATCGCCATTGAATTGAGTTCCAAGTGTGGCACTGTAGGATAAGCACTGGATTGCTAACTACAAGGTCAGTGGTTCAAACCTAGCAGCCACTCCTCAGAAACCCTATACAGGGTCTCTATGAATCAGAACTGAATCGACAGCATTTAACAACAACAATAATCTAATTAGAAGTAGACTGCTACATCTTTCTTCTGTGGAACACCTAGTAGGTTCAAACCACCAACTTTTGTTTAAAAGCTGAGTTCTTTAACCACTGCATCACCAAGGCTCCCCTCTACCATGGTCACACCTCTATCAACAGTCTGCTCATTAAATTCCATTTATACCAATTTGAGTGTTTCCTGCTGAGACTCACC
Organism: Chrysochloris asiatica; assembly: GCF_000296735.1. Classification (NCBI taxonomy): domain Eukaryota; kingdom Metazoa; phylum Chordata; class Mammalia; order Afrosoricida; family Chrysochloridae; genus Chrysochloris; species Chrysochloris asiatica. Next base: position 361,918 of record NW_006408976.1, read on the forward strand.
TGTATGAGGGGGTGTTGCGGACCGTGTAAGACTGGTCAGAGGTTCGAGGCCCTATAGGGCCGAGTGTAACAAATGAGGCCACTGGCAGTTAATGGCAAATTGCTTTCATCTTAATATTCAGTTATAATACACGGAGACTTTGATAATCCACAGATAAATGTGATATTTTCCTGAAGCCTAAGACTAAAGGTTGCAAGGTCAAGCCTTTCTCCAAAGGATTAACTAAAAACATCTTAGCTACTTCTCAGTTCTTTGTTCTATAGACAAAAAACCCATCCTCCCTAATCCTTTTCCAGGTGC
>NW_006408976.1:362568-379622 GCF_000296735.1 Chrysochloris asiatica
CTGCCCACCAGTGATGTATCCACCCTGGCTTTGGGGTGCCTCATTGTCTCCCTTCTTCTGTTTGTCTGTGTATTCTTTCGCTATCCCTATCGCCACTGGATCTCCCCTCCTCGTGAACCAACACTCGTGAACAACACAACTATGTCGAGGTAAGTCCCCGACAAGGGGGCTTCAAAAAGTTCACAAAAAATTAATGGCACAGAATATTCAATAGTTTTTATCAACACAATAATTCAAAGGCATAAATTCTACTTCTGTCTTTCTTATACATTGCCCAGCTTCTGCATGCTTTTGAGAAGATTAAAATTATCATGGCTTGGTCGGACACATCTTAGTCTTCAAAGGGACATATTTGGTTTTTTAACACTTTAAAGAGATCTTTGATAACAGATTCATCCAATGAAATAAACTGATTTCTTGACTACTCTTTCCATGGATGTCGATTAGGGACCCAAGTAAATGCCTTCAAACTTCAATTTTTTTCATTTATCATGATGTTGCTTGATCGTTCATATGTGAAGATTTTCATTTTCTTTATCTTGACGTGTTATCCATGCTGAAGGTTGTAATCTTTATCTTCATCAGCAAGATTTTTAAATCCTTTGACTTTCAGCAAACAAGTTGTATCATCTGCATATTGCAGGTTCTTAATGAATCTTCCTCCAATTCTGATTGCAAATTCTTCTTTATACAGTCCACAATCTTGGATTACTTGGTTAGCATACAGATTGAATAAGTATTTTGAAAGTACACAACAATGACACACACCTTTTCTGATTTCAAACGAAGCAATATCTCTTTCTTCTGTTTAAACAACTGTCTCCTAGTCTGTGTATACATTCTGCATTGTGACAATTTAGTGTTCTAGAATTCCCATTTTCTGTTTTCATCAGATCCATCTGACATCAGCAATGATATCCCTCATTCCACATTCTCTTCTGAATCTGCCTTGAATATCTGGTAGCTACCCATCAATGTATTGCTATAATCATTTTTAACCTGTCTTTGGCAATATTTTAAATTGTGTGTAATATTAGTGGTATTACTTGATAATTTCTACGTTCTTTTCTTTGGAATGTACACAAATATGGATCTCTTCCAGCAAGGTTGCCAGGTAGCCCTCTTCTAAATTTCTTGGCATAAACAAGTGAACACTGCCAGCTTTGCATACATTTATTGATACATCTCAATTGGCATCTCTTCAATTCCCACGTCCTGGTTTTTCACCACTGCCTTCAATGCAGCATGCACTTTTTCCTTCAGTACAATCAGTTCTTGATACTATCTTACCTCCTGAAATGGTTAAATGCTGACCAATTCTTTTAGGTATATTGTTGTTGTTGTTATGTGCCGTGGAGTCGGTTCTGACTCATAGCAACCCTGTACAGGGTTTCCGAGGCTGTAAATCTTTACGGGAGCAGAACACCTCATCTTTCTTCCACGGAACAGCTGGTAGTTTCGAACTTGTGGTTCACAACCCGATTCGTAACCACTACGCTACCAGAGCTCCTTTAGGTATTCCTTTTATTTTCTTTCAGTGTTTGCAGATCCATTTAATATTTTACCCATAAAATTATTCGATATTGTAACTTGAGATGTGAATTTTTTCTTCAGTTCTTTTAGCTTGAGGAATACCAAGCATGTTCTTTCCTTTTGGTTTTCTAATTCCAGGACTCTGCACATTTCTTTATAATACTTTATCTTCTGAAACCACTCCTTGAATTCTTCTGTTTAGGATTTTTACTTCACCATTTCTTACACTTGCTTTAGTAAGAACAAGTTTCAGAGTTTCTTCTAGTATCTCTTGGTCTTTTCTTTCTTTCCTCTCATTTCAATGATTTTTTTTTTTTTTTTTGCTTTCATGTATGATGTTCTTGATGTCATCCACAAGTTAGCTGGTCTTCAGGCATTATTAGTATGCACTGCATCAAATATATTGTTGACTTGGCCTCTAAATTCAGGTAGAATATACTTAAGGTAAAAGGAATCCTGGTGTGTTGGGGAGGGCAATACACAAGAAAGGAGAGTAGAGTGGAAGAACAAGGTAGATAGAGGAAAACGGAGGCAGGTTTGCATGAACTAAATGGGACAGAGGTAAATAGTGATGTATGCTCAACCTTGGAATAAAGGGCTCTGTGATTCAGTGATCAAGGCATAGTCTAAAGAAGGGAAATAATGTTAAGATGCTTATTGTCTTATGAATATTGGTTTCCCTTGCCTAATACTGCAAATGAGACACTTGAATGGGATAGGAAGGAATATCAGGAAACATGATTACAGAAAGTTGTTAAACTCATTTTCAGCCTACAACTGATTGGAATACGTTAAAGGGGTTCTAGAATGTGCCCCATGAAATAGATGTCTTGTGGAGCCTTTCCTGTGTATAGGACCTTAAGTGGAATCTGGAGACCCATCAAGAGCCTTCTGAGGTGGGACATTCCCACTAGAAAAGACAAACAGACTAACCTGGAACAGCTAGAGCAACAAAAGATACATCTTCAAAGAAAGATCATGAGGAAAAATCCAAAACGAAAATGGTAGTCTGGTTAACTACTACAAGAACAAGCAAGTTATTCACCAGGGAGCCATCAAGGCAAGAAATCAAGTTTCTTCAGGACAAATGCCCCTCCAAGATTGAAACTCAAAGGGAACACATGAGCAGGCATGTAAGCTTGCTGGTAACCACATTGATCTACTGGTGAGTGGAAGTTGGGGAACTGAAGCAATGAAGAAATGGGATGAGTTCAACCATGTTCCATAGATTCACACTGACCTGGAAATGAGAGAGAGAAGAGAAGGGCTGGTTGGTCCAAAGTGTGGTGAAACCTAGGAATTCCTGAGTCCACAGACAAGGACATAACCATGGACGGCTAAAGCTCAGAGTAAAGCATCCAGCTGATATGAACTGAGGGGAGACACACAAAAACGCCAAAACTTGCAGATGATACGAATTTGACCAAGACTTGGTAATCAGAACTTTACTGTTGTTGTTAGGTGTTGTTAGGAGTTGTTACCAACTCATAGTGACCTTATGCACAGCAGAACAAAACACTACCCGATCCTGGGCCAACCTCACTATTGTTGCCATGCTTGAGCCCATTGATGCCGCCACATTGCCAATCCATCTTTTTTTCTCTGACCCTCCACCCTACCAAACATGATATCCTTATCCAGTGACAAGTCCCTCCTGACAATATGTCCGAAGTTATGAGAGACACAGTTTGGCCATCCTGGCCTCCAAGGAGAACTCTGGCTGCACTTCTTCCAACACAGATCTGTTGGTTCTTTTGGCAGCCCATGGCATTTTCAATATTCTCCTCCAACACCATAACTCAAATACATCAATTCTTCTATGGTCTTCCTTATTCACTGTCCAACTTTCACACGCATATGAGATTATTGAAAATACCTTAGCTTGGGTCAGGTGCACCTTCATCTTCAAGCTGACATCTCTGCTCTTCTACACTTCAAAAAGGTCTTGTGCAGCAGATTTGCCTAATGCAATACATCATTTGATTTCCTGACTGCTGCTTCCGTGAGTGTTGATAGTTAATCCAAGAAGAATGAAGTTCTTGACAACTTCAATTTTTTCTCATTGATAAGAATGTTGTTTATTGGTCCAGTGGTGAGGATTTTTGTTTTCTTTACTAGAACTTAACTAAAGGAAGACAAAAACAAAAAAATTTTGATAAAAGAAATGCATGTAAATTGCTACAATTTGATGAACTTGACCTATATTTATGGATGTTGTTGTTGTTGTTGTTGTTAAGTGCCATCGAGTCGGGTCCGACCCATAGCGACCCTGTACAGGGTTTCCGAGGGTGTAAATCTTTACGGGAGTAGAAAGCCTCATCTTTCTCCCGCGGAGCGGCTGGTAGTTTCGAACCGCTGACCTTAAGGTTCGCAGCCCGATTCGTAACCACTACGCTAGCTCAAAATACCAACTGAGAGGGAAGGAGTCTTCACATGAAGCATCAATGCTATCCTCTCTGTATACAGGGTAGATAGGGAAGGAGAACTTAGCCATTGGCTACCTAAAATTATGGGACAATAAAGGCACGAAGTGGCTGACTTATGAGTTTCCAAGAGGGAGTTTAATTTAAGAGTGCAGGAGAAAGTATAGTTCCCACTGAATAGTTTTCATCTTGTGTAGATGGGTCTGGTGAAAAGAGATGGGGATAAGATTCTTATGATTCAATAATGAATAATTGTTAACATGACTTATTGCAACTGTCACTACTGTACAAGTAGAAGTTTTACAACAAAAATGGGGATGTAGTTAATCTTGCAGTACAGAAACAGAGGACCTTAAGACCATCAAGGGAGAAGAGTACATGTGGAATGCAGGACCCTATCCAGAGAAACAGCAATACCAGAGATGGAGGCAAAAATGAGGACATGGAGAGAGGGAGCAGCTGAGGACTCTGGACTCATGGAAAGAGAAGGACTGGGTGCTGGCAGCCAGGAGACAGGGTTATAGAATGTGCCCTTTGATTGTTTAAATTATTATATATTCTTGAGTGTTTCTATGTACATATGCCTCCCCACCCCCCAGAAAAAAAAAAAAAAAGAGGGAATGGAAACAAATATTGTTGAATGATGATGCACAGAGATTGTAATCATTGCAATGAAACGATGGTATAAAGTCGATGTTCTCCCATGTAAACTATCACTTAGTTCACAATAAAAAACTTTAAAAATATAATGAAACTTTTCTCACAAACTTTTTAAAGCCCCCTTTATACAGATGCTGTAATTCGTATGCAATGGTGACAAGGTAGAAATTCTTGTAACTGGAGGAGAAAAGGCAACTGAAAGGTGTCCATCATTAGACTAACATCTAATATCAGACTATGTTGTTCAGTGTGATTAGCAGTTTTCATAGCCATTCTAATCAGGAAAAATAGGAAAAAACGGTCCATGAAATCACTGTGGGGTCAGAAGAGAAATGAAATTCCACAGACAACCAAAATTATGAACCATTTCAAATATGGTGTGATTAGAATGAGCAACGCTACTCTTCAGAAATACCACTCCGAATCTATTCTTCCATCTGTAGAGCACACCAAAATATATGCAACAATATTTTAATCTTCTGACAAAGAAGAATACTGAACTGAAGGAAAGAGATAATATTTTCTGAATGTAAAGCACATACCATAACTTCAGTGGCTTACTTTAATGAAACCTAGATATAGTGTTCCAAAGCACTTGGAATTTGCCAGATCAGAATTTCTATAGAATGTTACATTCTTTCATTCTTGTTTTTTTAAATGGATTTTGGTCTATTAAAGTTATATTGCCAATGTGTGTGCTTTTTATTTTATATATTCAATTGTGTCGTGTTTTCAGATGCCATGTAGGGGAAAGAGCACTAATCTAGGCTGCGAATGAAAAGACAAGGTCTAACTATGTGACTAATGTATGACCATTTACTTCCCAAAACTGCTTATTGGAGCCTATTGATTGGGTTGCCCATTGATCACAAAGGGAGGGAAGGTACCATCAATCACATTTAGAGTATTATTGAAATCTTTATTTTAGGTTCACAATTTCTTGAGGCCTGGGTCAATCATATGGTGATTAGAATGAACACTGCTACTCCTCAGAAATACCACTCAAAATCAAACCCACTGCTGGTGAGTCCATTTCAACTCATAGTGACCATGTAGGACAGAGTAGAACTGCCCCCATAGAATTTCCAAGATCATAAAACTTTATGGATGGAGACTGGCTCATCTTTCTCCTCCAGAACAACTCAGTGAGTTCAAACCACCAATCTTATGATTAAGAGATAAACATTTCCATCAAGGCAAGAAATCAAGTTCCTTCAGGACAAACCCCCCTCTAAGACTGACTCTCAAAGGGAACACGTAAGCAGGCATGAAACCTTGCTGGTGACCACATTAGTCTACTGGTGAGTGGAAGAGGAGGAAAGGAAGCAATGATGAAATTGGCTGAGTTCAACCACGTTCCATAGATTCCCATGGACCTGGAGATAAAAGAGAGAAAAGGAAGGGCTGGTTGGTCCAAAGTGTGGTGAGAACTGGGGACACCTGAACCCATGGACAAGGACATAGCCATGGAGGACTGGAGCTGAGAGTGAAGCGTCCAGATAATATGAAGTAAGGGGAGATGCACAAGAACGCCCAAACTTGCAGATAGTAATTACTCATTTGATCTAACCTCGATGCTTGATAATCAAACTCAACTAGAGGAAGATAAAAAAGAAAACAGGTTTTGATAAAGGAAATGAGGTAAATTGCTACAATTTGATGAACTTGACCTATACTCATGGAGGTAGTAGCTCAAAATACCAACAAAGAGGGAAGGAGTGTCCACATCAAGTATCAATGCTATCTTCTCTGTATACAGGGTAGATAGGGACGGGCAACTTAGCCATAGGCAACCTAAAATGTTGCTGTTACTGTTACTGTTATTGTTGTTGTTACGTGTTATCAAGATAGTACTGACTCATAGCAACCTTATGCAGAGCAGAACAAAACACTGCCTGATCCTGGGCCAACCTCACTATTGTTGCCATCAATGCTGCTATTTGGCCAATCCATCTTGTTGGGGGTCTTCCTCTTTTTCTCTGACCCTCCACCTTACCAAACATGATATCCTTCTCCTGCGACTGGTCCCTCCTGACAATATGTCCAAAGTATGAGAGATGAAGTTTGGCCACCCTGGCCTCCAAGGAGCACTCTGACTACACTCTGACTGTTGGTTCTTTTGGCAGTCATGACACTTTCAATATTCTCCTCCAACACAATAACTCAAATGCATCAATTCTTCTATGGTCTTCCTTAGTCACTGTCCAGCTTTCACATGCATATGAAGTTATTGAAAAGACCTTGGCTTGGGTAAGGTGCACCTTAGTCTTTAAGCTGACATCTTTGCTCTTCAACACTTTAAAAAGGTGTTGTGCAGCAGATCTGCCTAGTGCAATACATCATTTGATTTCTTGACTGCTGTTGACAGTCGATCCAAAAAGAATGAAGTCCTTGACAACTTCAATCTTTTCTCCATTGATAAAAATGTTGTTTATTGATCCAGTAGTGAGGATTTTTGTTTTTTTTACATTGAGATGTAATCCGTACCGAAGGCTGTGCTCTTTGATCTTCATTAGTAAATGTTTTAAATCATTTTCACTTTCAACAAGCAAGGTTGTATCATCTGCATATTGCAGGTTGTTAATGAGTCTTCCTCCAATCATAATGCCACATTTTTCTTCATAGAACCCAGCTTCTTGGATTATTTGCTTAGCATACAGGTTGAATAAGTATGGTGAAAGAATACAACCTTGTTGCACAGTTTTCTTGATTTTAAACCACTCAGTGTTCCCATGGACTGGTTTACAAGTTTTCAAGAGGGAGTTTAGTTTAAAAGTGTGTAGGATAAGATAGAGTCCCCACTGAAGAGTTTTCAGCTTGTCTAAATGGGTCTGGTAAAAAGAGATGGGAATAAGATTCTTATGATTCAATAGTGAGTAATTGTTATCATGACTAATTGTGACTGTCACAATTGTAAAGGTAGAAATTTTGTAACAAAAATGGAGTAGTTAATCTTACAGTCCAGAAACAGAGGACTCTAGGGAGTAGAGCACAAGCAGAATGTGGGACATTATCCAGAGAAGCAGCAACACCAGAGATGGAGGCAGAGATGGGGGCATGGAGAGAGGGAGCAGCTGAGAACTCTAGATTCATGAAAAGAGAGAGGCTGAGAGCTGGTGGGCCAGGAGGCAGACTTGCAGAATGTGCCCCTTGATGGTGTAAATTATTATTTATGCTTGAGTGTTAAAAAAAAAAAAAAAAGAGCTAAAATGAGTAGCGAGAAATACTGTTAACTGATGGTACATTTGTTGTTAAGTGCCGTCGAGTCGGTTCCGACCCATAGCGACCCTGTACAGGGTTTGCGAGGGTGTAAATCTTTACGGGAGTAGAAAGCCTCATCTTTCTCCCACGGGGCGGCTGGTAATTTCGAACCGCTGACCTTAAGGTTCATAGAGGGGATTATAATCATTGTAATGAAACAAAGTATATGACTTGTTGAATGTGAAATGATGATCTGCCCTATAAACTTTCACTCAATTCACAATAAAAACTTAAAAAAAAAAAAAAAAAGATAAACACTTAACTACTGCACCCTCAGGACTCCTTTTGTATAACCACAAGGCATAATATTATTAAAATTATATTAATATGAGTCAGATATACACTTTGAGTCAACCAAAATTATTTCTTGAAAATTAGTTTTATTTAATTCTGTCCTAACACTAGTACTTCAATCTATTCATTTCAGATAAAATACACTTATTACAACTAACCTTGTACCTATTTCCTGGTAAAATTACAAAATGACTTGTGTAATCAAGGACACTTTGTTTTCTCGTGTTGCATGCCACCTTCTTAGCTGATGCTTCTTATTTGGTGTCAGCTAACTCTTGAAATAGTCTGATTATCAAACTTCTGACAATAGACCAGATAAATCCAAAGCATCCATATTTGTTACAGACCGCAGGTATTGGGGTGCTGAGGACCAGTGTCATGGACAAAAATTCCAGCACGTGGCCGCACTCCGACCTGCTGGCCAGAGACCTTGTGGGCCCAAGGAAGTAACCTCTGGACATCCTGGGTCATTGGCTATTACAAACTCACTGTGGGGCTAGCTCTGTATAATTCTCTTTAGTCCTATTAATTCACTCTATGCTTCTAACCCCTGTAATTGCAGCCTCTGAGAAAATGGTTTCTTAATGTGCCTCTCTTAATGTCTCCACTGTGTTGGCAGTGATTAAGGTTCTAAGAACAAATCTCTCTGAGGAACAGACTCTGGCCACAGGGCAAGCTCGTCCAAACTGTTCTTTATCAAATTATTTAGTTATGTTTGATATTAACTTGCTACATAGGCCTTGATACCCATGGACAAATATTAAACTGCTCCTAAACCTGAGACTGTAAAAAGTTCCAAAAACAAGTTTGCTAAGAAGCTCTGGAGACAAGTTTCTGGGGCTTTATCTAAAGAACAATAGCATCAGCCTTCCCAGATAGCTTCCAGGTGCAGCCCATTCACCTAGGCACCTCCCTTCCTCCTGCAGACCTGGCCCTGGCAGCCGACACAGAGGGATGCCTTTCAATCCTGTTCACCTTCCCCCATTCGAGATGAGGTGCTATAGGTATGTTAATTAGCCTGGAGAAACCCAGTTGCTGCCCTGGGATTCGAACCTGAAAAGTACCATGTAATAATTTGCTTGAATTTCTGGAAAATTACATTAGATTATCAAGACAATTTGTGATGTATGTTTTAGAATTTGTACCTGTACATCCTTGTGTCCTGTGTTGAACGATTAATCACATTTCACTTCTGTACCCCATCTTAATAAACCCCGCCTTCCTTTGTGTAAAGCTCCTCCCCGAAATAAAACGGAGGCGTAGACCCAAGCCCGCATGCGTTATGGCTTGCAGGCCATGCGTTATGGCTGGCATGCAAGGCATTACAGCTGGCAAGGCATGCGTTAAGGTTTGCAGGGCGGTGCTTTACTGCCTGCAGGGGCCACAATGCCGGTAGTCCAGGGTCTGCCCGCCAGTGTCGTATCCACTCTGGTTTCGGGGTGTCTTCTTGTCTCTCTTGTTGTGTCTTTGTGTGTGTTCTTTATCTGTCGCTGTCGCCACCAGATCATCCTCCTTCGTGAACCGAACCCCCATGTCGAGGCCGGTTCTTGACACATATTGTCCTGAATAATGTTCATCTCAGAATCATGGGATCCATTTCAGAAAATTCCAGAAGGGAAAAGGAGAATACATACATGAACGTATGAAATTTTTCTTTAAGTGTAAAACACTATCAAAGTGTTCCTCTTTCAATTTATTGTTCATTTCCCCCCACACTTGAAGTCAATAATTATATCTTATGTGCCTTATCATATATGATATAAATGCTCTTTCATACATTAGATGATTACTAAATAGTTTTGCATAACTGCTGTGGGGAAAATGCTACCTAATAATAAAGTACATAAATCAGGTAAGTGTTCTAGAAAATGCTAGGCAGTACCTGTATAAGATTCCCTGAGTACAGTAGATCTTTCTTCCCTTAAATGAACTAGAAAGTAATTATTTTTGCTCAATTTTTTACTTTCTGTGTTTACTAAACTTCTGTATCCCTAGAATCCAGCACAAAGATCTCAACAAGGTAGGTGTTTGGAAATTTTTTGTTGAATGAAGAAATGGCTGAAAAGTTAGTGGAAAAGACAATGCACATTTCTATTTAGATCTCATATTAGACCCCATGCACAGACATCACCCATCCGACAGTGGTGGTTTGTGTGTTACTAAACAGGTGTCAGTGGAGCTTCAAGATTAAGAAATACTAAGAAGAAAAATCTCATGACCTACTTCCAAAACTCAGTCTATGAAAACCTATGAGTCACAATGAACTGATGCACAACCAATTATGAGGATGATGCAGGACCTGGCAGTGCATCATGCTGTTGTGCAAGGGGTCACCAACAAGGAGTCAAGTTCCAAGTGAACAGCCATTAACAACAATAATACCAAGTGACTAGATCAAACAATAATTCAGGAAAGAGAAATATAGGAACTGGAATCAGAGTCGTGACTGCAAAGAGCTAACATGCCTTCGAGGATATGGGTGTGGAAGGATAGGAGTAAGGGTGCTCCAGATAGACTGTGTCCTAGTCCTCACAAACCAATCTTTCCCTTATATATCTTCAGTTAGAGAACTCCAGAAAGAAGATTATGCTCATTATGAACTACAGCCCTTGAATGATATTATGAACTAATTTTCATAAATTTGATAGTCTTGCCATTGTAAAAAATGTACTGCCATGTGTTTTCTATGTTAAATGTGCTGATCAACTATAATTTCTTTTAATTCATAGTTTTAGTAACTCCCAATTAACATTACTTCATTTCTTAATGTTCAGTTGTTGTTGTTGTTGTTGTTGTTAGGTGCCATCGACTTGATTCTACCTCATAGTGACCCTATGTACAATAGAACGAAAAACTGTCTAGTCCAGCATGAACCTCACAATCATTGCTATGCTTTGGCCCATTGTTCCATCCACTGTGTCAATCCAACTTGTTAAGGGTCTGCCTCTTTTTCGCAAACACTCTACTTTGCCAAGTATGATGTCCTTCTCCAAGGACTGATCTCTACGGATGACATGACCAAAGAACATGAGACCAAGTCTCACTGTCTTCACTTCTAAGGAGCATTCAGTTATATTTCTTCCAAAACATATTTTTTCACTCTTCTAGCATGCCATGGTATATTAAATATTCTTTACTTACACCATAAGGAGCTCTGGTAGCGTAGTGGTTACAAGTTGGGCTGCTAACCTCAAGGTCAGCAGTTCAAAACTACCAGCATCGCACAGGAGAAAGATGAGGCTTTCGGCTCCCATAAAGATTTATAGCCTCAGAAACAAGGTCACTGTGAGTTGGAACCATATCCATGGCATACAACCACCACCACCACCACCATAATTCAAATGCATCAATTCTTCTCTGCCCCTCCTTAATCACTAGACTCAATAAATGTGAGTATCTCCTGCCACATTAGAATTATATTTGGAAGAAATTTATAATGGTCATTCCAAGCTAGGAATAAGTGCTAATAAGGTTCAAAGTTGGAAATACAGAAAACTGCTCCCTGAACAGTGGTTAAGTCAGCCTGATGCTGCCATGGTATAAAATTTTAATTTAATTAGAATCAATTATATGGAAATATTAAATGATAGACACAGGCATTTTTATTATATCCTAGATTTATTGTTAAGTGCTGTTGAGTCGGTTCCATTTATAGTGAACCTGTAGATGGTTTCTAAGAAGCAGCTGGTGAGCTTGAACCACCGACCTTGCAGTTCAAACAAGTCTAGCACATTAACTGACAGCACCATACCATAGGATCTATTATTTGTAGTGATCAAACTCTGTCAATTTCTCTATATTTTGTTTCTTTGGTGTTATTATTAGTTACTATTGAATCAGCTATGACTCGTGGAGATTTAATGTACAACAGAGCAAAATATTGCCCTGGCATATGTTGTTTTAGGTTGAATTGTCTAGAACAACAAAATCAGTGAAGCTTATATAAAAATATGTAGAGAGATTTATTCTAAGAAAATGGCTCATTCAGTTGTAGAGTCTGTCTAGTCCTGTGACTTGTCAGTGGCACTATTAGGGGTGGTGTCACTCAATGCAGTAATCCATGGTGTCACTGCCCATGGGTAGGAACAGACTGCAACAGCCCCCCCCCATGGGCAGAGCTGCCTGGCCCCACCTATACTTATCAGAGTCCTGCAGATATATTGGCTTCCAGCTTCTAACCTCTAGAACAGAGACAACACATTTCTGTTGTCTTAAGCCACATAGTTTGTGGAAACTTGTTACAGCAGTAATAGAAAACTAACAAAAGATTCTTCTTCAGTCTCCTTATAATTATAATTTACTTTAAATGTGACAACTAACTTTACCCATTTGGTCCAATGTTACTTTTATTTTTAGCCTGTAATTGAAAGCAGAGGTAAACACTTCATTTCAACCATAAGCTACTTTCAATTTGTAGTGAAATTTATAGTAGAAAATGCTGAATCATCTTTACATTGCTTCCTATGACTCTTCTATGAAGAACAGTCTTCGCAATTCCCATCAAACTTTTTTCCTGATGGGTCTAGGTAAGAGAAGTTGGGAGAAGATGCTGATATGAAGATATGATTCAACTGTGAATTAGTGTTAACAGAGCTAACTGTGATTGTCAAAATTTATAATCCTATCCAATAGCTCAAAAGAGGAAACAAATCCTTACTGCAAGATTTATTCCCACCCCCTCCACACACAGAGTAGACAGGGATAGGCAACTTGGACATTGGATATCCAAAATGGGGGTGGGGGGACTACAAAGGCAAGAAGTGACTGGCTTTCAAGAGAGAACCTAGAGCCAGAGGGTGTGGAGGAAGGTAGACTCTCCAGTGAGTAGTATCCAATCTGTCTAGGCAGGACTGATGAAATGAAATGCAGGTAGGTCTCTTGTGATACCATAGTGAATAATTTTATCAGGACTGATTGTGAGGGTTAGAAATGTAAAAGTAGACATTTTATAGCAAAGAGGGGAGTGATTAACTTTTCATTCTAGGAGCAGAGGTCCCTAAGACCATCAATGGAGAAGAGCACAGAGCGAGACCCTACCCAGAGAAGCAGTGATGCCTGAGATGGAGGCAGAGACGATGACGTGGAGAGATGGAGCAACTGGGAACTTAAGATCCAGAGAGGGAGAGGGGCTGTGTGTTGACGACAGGGGAGATGGGGGAATGAGGCAGGCTTGCAGGGTATACCCTTTGGTTGGTTGATGATGCATGGAAGGGATTGTAACCCTGGCAGTGAAACAATACACGATAGAATGAATGTAAAACTAATGTTCTCCCATGTAAACTATCACATAATTCACAATAAAACATTTATTTTTTTAAAAATTTATAATCCTAACTTGGATATAAAATGAGCTATCTTAGAAGCAAGAAGGGATATCTTACTACCATCAAAGAAGAAAACCAGGAGTGGAGCACCTCCTTTGGGCCCTGAGATCCTTGTTGGCTAGGCTAGAACCTTTATATACTGAAAAATGGTGAAATCACTGTAGAAAATGGTATGCTACTTCCTAAAAATTTGGAAATAGATATACCATATGACCCAGCAATTTGTCTAATTGGTCTACATCCTAGAGAAACCATGACAAGAATAGATGAGTGCACACCCATGTTCATCACAGCACTAGTCACAATAGTTAAAAGATGGAGACAACCTAAATGTGCATCAATGGAAGAATGGATAAACAAATTTGGTACATACACACAATGGAAAACTACAACATTGAAGAAAACAATCTATAAAACATCTCATAACATGGATGAACTTGGAGGACATTATGCTGATGGTCTTCTCTGTACATCTTCACTCAATACACAATAGAAAGTTTTAATTTATTAAAAAAGATCAAACTAAGTTAAAAGATACCAGAATGTAGGAAATGATAACTATTAGAGCAGAGATACATTTAATAGAAAAACAAAAGAATCAATGAAACCAAAAATTGTCAAATTTTTTAAATTGGCAAAACTTTATCTAGACTAATAAAGAAAATAAGTGAGGAGAAGCCAAAAGTTGATTCTTTCAAAAGATTAATAAAATTGACAAAGCTTTAGCTAGACTAACAAGGAAAATAACTAAAGTCTCCTAAAAAGGAGTAAAAGAGTGAACTACACACCATAATCCCATATGCCAACAGATGCAAATCCCCTCAATAATATACTAGCAAACTGAATCCAACAGCACATTAAAAGGGTTATGTAGCATGACCAAATGGTATTTATCCCAGGGATGTAAAAGTGGTTTAAATATAAGAAAATTAATCAATGCAATATACCACATGAATAGAACAAAGGAAAAGCACCACATGGTAGTCTCAATTGATGTAGAAAAGGCATGTAACAAAATCAAACACTTATAGGATAAAAGCATTAAGCAAACTAGGAAGAAAAAGGGAATTCCTCAAAGTGAAGGAAAGGCATTTTTGAAAAATCCAAATTAGTACTGCTCTGAGAAGCTGGATTATATGAAGGAAAATGTGGCATTAGGATTCGAGGAAGACTCTTAACAAACTACAATATGCAGATGATACAATCTTGCATACTGAAAATGAAGGTGACTTAAAATACTAACGAAGATCAAAGACCTTCGGTATGGGTTGCACTTCAATGTAAAAAAAACAAATTCTTTACACTGAGGTGCAACCCATAAACTACTGAACCATAAACAGCATCCATATAAATGGAGAAAAGATTGACGTTGTCAAAAATGTCATTTTGCTCAGATCAACTATCAACACTCATGGAAGCAGCAGTCAAGAAATTAAATGACAGATTGCATTGGGCAAATCTGCTGCACAAGACCTCTTTAAAGTACTGAAGAGCAAAGATGTCAGTTTGAAAAGTAAGGTGCACCTAAGCCAAGCCATGGTATTTTCAATAACCTCACATGCCTGCAACAGTTGGACAATGTTTAAGGAAGCCCATAGAAGAATTGATGTATTTGAGTTATGGTGTTGGAGAAAAATATTGAAAGTACCATGGACTGCCAAAGAACAAGTAGATCTGTGTTAGTGTTCCTTGGAAGCCAGGATGGCCAGACTTTGTCTTTCATACTTCAGACATATTATCAGGAGGGATCAGTCACCGGAGAAGGATATCATGTTTGGTAAAGTGGAGGGTCAGAGAAAAAAAAAAAAAAAAAACCTCCAATAAGATGGATTAGCACAGTGGCAGCATCAGTTGGCTCAAACATAGCAACAGTTGTGAGGTTGACCCAGGACCAGGCAGTGCTTCATTCTGTTGTGCATTGGGTCGCTATGAGTCAGTACCAACTCAATGGCACCTAACAACAACAACAAGATCAGGAAAATCATTTTTTTAATTTCATAACTTTTCAGTATTGTATTGAAAGTTCAAGCTGAAACAAATAAGCAATAAAAAGAAATAAAAGGCATCCAAATCAATGAAAAAACATCTCGATTCAAAAATGACATAATTCTGTATGTAGAAAATTCCAAAGAATCCAGCAAAAGCTACTAGAGCTAAAAAATAAGTTCAGGAAAACTGCAGGATATAAGATAATCACATAAAAATCACTGTGCTTTGACTTACCAGCAATGAAAACGCTGAAAAAGAAATTTAGAAAATAGTTTCATTTACAATAGCATTGAAAAGAATGAAACACCTAGGAATCAGTTTTAGTAGCGTAGTGGTTACGAATCAGGCTGCGAACCGCAAGGTCAGCAGTTCAAAACTACCAGCTGCTCCGCGGGAGAAAGGTGAGGCTTTCTGCTCCCGTTAAGATTTACAGCCTCGGAAACCCTGTACAGGGTCACTATGAGTCGGAACCGACTCCACCGCACATAACAACAACAACAACAACAAAATTCAGGGCATATAGAGACCACCAAACATTTTGAAAAGTATACAAACAAAAATAGACAAAATAGATGAGTGGGACATATTAAAAATTAAAAACTATGTGCATCAAAAGACTTCACCAGAAGAGTAAAAAAGGGAACCCACAGAATCAGAAAAAATATTTTGCAATGACACATCAGATAAGGTGCGGGGGTTCCTGTCCGCCGCGGGGGTCGTGGGACACGAGCGAATACGCGGAAATGTCGGGTGAAGAAATGAATGAATACAGTCGAAAGGCTTTTCAACTTGCTGTGCTGTCCGGCTATGCTCTCAGCTTCTGCTACCTCTGCTTCTGATTTCTGTTCTTTGCTGTCTGTTCTCTCTGCTGTTTCTGCTTTCTGCCTCTTCTTCTCTCTCTCTCTTCTTCTTACCTTCTGCCTGCTCTGCCAGTTCCTTCTGCTAGCCCAACTCAGCAAGCCTTTATTTTTTATACTTAAAATTATACAGTACATGCATTGACACTTTTATCATTTCTTGAATTATTACACAGTCACAACATTCTTGCACCTGGTCATTAGACAACCTTAACAAGGATACTCTGTGATGTTCAGACTGACCTTCATCTCCTTTTCCAATATGAGATAAAACTGTTTCTTCTTGTTTCTACTAAAAGACTATAAACTTTCTATCTTACATAATGTGCTATTATTTTTATAATAAAGGTATTCATTAAATCACTTAGAAGCTATGTGGCATAAAGCCGAACCTGGCTACTTGCTGCAAGAAGTGTAGATTATTAAGTCAAAACTATCTTTCACTTAAGTTCATTATTTTCTGCTTATTTACGCAGGTGTCTGTATATAGGGGGTTGTGAATTCTAGCTAGTGACTGAATGTGGTGAGGCCTATGGGGGTAGATCAGCTTGACTCTAATATGCTATCTGTTTTTGTGGCCTCACAAATGCAGTTACTTAGGTTTTCTAATGAAAGGGAGTAATTTATACAATTTCTCTTTGTATTCAATCCACCAAGGCTGAAAGCAATTGCTGCTAAGCTAGTTTTTCCTAAGGTTTGTAGAACTCATAGTG